>NC_134578.1:83354280-83421780 GCF_050947875.1 Dermacentor variabilis
ACTTATTCCTTAGTTAAAGAACCCATCGTCGAGTCCCATCGGAAATTTTATTTATACGCGGGAAGTTCTGAAGCGCCATCTAGGGAACGTCTTAGTGCAATAATACATATATTGTTTTCAATTTGGTTCGTTATTAAAGAAACTAAACCATACTTCAACAGCACAACAGGGACGGACAAAGATAACACAAGAGATGTAGTGCTGTTGCGGCATGGATTGCTATCCATAGGGGAATTAACATCACCTGTCATCAAGCTGCTGCAGGAGGTGAGCGTCACTGGTAGCGGAGACGCTCTCTCTCTTTGCCTCGACTATAGAGTTAGCAAGTGACATAGCCAGAGGCCTACGCAAAGTCTACGTCAGGTCTTCGCCTGAAATCGCACCTTAATCCTTTTCCATTTTATTGCTGCTCAACCCACTTCCATGGGCTGTTTTCCACCTTCTTTACTGAATCATTTACTGCTAATGCCACTTGACATACATCAGCGACGTTGCAGGCGGTGCACCTGGTGGAAAGGAGTTTGTGACCTTGATTATACGCCGCCCGCGTTGTCTTTATGTGTCTTCCTTTTGTGTGTGTTTTGAACTTGCAGCAAAAAAAAACATGTTTTTTAAGCGCGACTACCTCGAGAGAAAGGGCACACGGGCTTCCGTTGGAAATTTCAATTGTTTTCACGCCCTGCAGCAGTTTCGTACGTTGCACACGCGATCAGACGTATCAGAATGCCGCGGACGTGCTTGGACTCGTAGGAAGCTGAAAATAAAAAAAAGGAAAAACTAATCCGCGGGTAGTCTGAACGCTTGATAGACCACTTGCAATGCGGCTTATTTGAGGTAGGATCGGAAATACGGTCATTGGAGTGCTGGTGTTGGGGTCGAACCTAGTGTCGTAGCCAGGGGGTGGCACACCGGGCAACTTGCCTTCTCCACCTACCCTCGAAATTTTTGTCAGTAAGCCGCGTTCCCAGCCCCTCTCTCCCCCTTTCTACTCCCCCCCCTCCCTGCCCTAGCAAATTTCTGCCTATGCCACTGGTCGCACCAGTAGCCGGTCCCGTCAGAAAAATACTGGCTAATTGCAGACCCCAGGGGATAGGTAATCGTGCAAGATAACATTTGTGACTGCAGGTTTGAATACGTAAATTGCGTCCTTTTTGATATCCTTCATGAATATGATATTTTATCTTCAGTGCACATCCTAAATGCGTCATCACCCGCGGTGGTGGCGTAGTGGCTTTTGGGTTGCGCTGCTAAACCCGAGGGCGCGGGATTAAACTCCGGCCGCGGCGTCCGCCATTTAATGGGAGCGAAATGCAAAAACGACCGTGTACCCTGCAATGCGTGCACGTTACACAATCCCTGGTGGTCAAAATAAATCCGCAGTCCCCCACTACGGCGTGCCTCGTAATCATATAGTGGTTCTGGCACGTAAAAATTAAGCGCGCCATATATACGGTACCAAGTAGGAATTCTGCAAGTACAACTTTGTTGTACATATTTACAGTTATATTTGAGTGGACACTTCAGGCACTCTAGGTCTAGGCTCCAAGAGACGTAGATGAAGTCCAACTGCGTCTTTGCCAGTGATCAGCCGTACACAAAAATGTTCGCTACACTCGAAGTTTCTCCCTCGTTTCTTCCTCCAGGAAGCCGGACTCAGACTGACCTCGTTGAAGCTGGTCATGCCTGACGTCGACTTGGCCGCAGTGGACGCGGCCTGTCCGAGCATCAAGACGCTGCAGCTGATCGCCATCAACATGTGCTGGAAGCGCAACGGCGTCAAGGTGAGGGACCAGCCGTTCGGCGAGCTCGAGGCCCTGTTCCTCGACCCCGAGAGCCCGCACTCCATGAAGCCGCGGGACCTGGGCCTGCTCTTCAACGAGTCGTACGCCCTCAAGGAGCTCGTGCTCGGCTGCTGCGACAGCTTCGACGACGTGTTCGTCATGGAGGCACTGCAGAGGGGGCTCTTCAGGCACCTGACGCGTCTCGAGCTGCACAATCAGCGCAAGGTGGGCATCCTGGGAATCCAGCAGCTGGTGCTGCTCGACGAAGTCCTGGAGTCGCTCACGCTCAAGGACTGCACAGCGCTGAGCGCGGACGACCTCGCCTTCCTCACCGGATCGGCGTGCGCGCTCAACTTCCAGCTCAAGGTGCAGACGTGACGTGTCCGAACGCGGTGTTCGAAGAGCGAGCAAGCAGTGCAGGTGACGTGCGACCGCTAAGCCTCGGTCGATCCGCGGCTGACTGGTGAACGCTTTCGTTTTCGCTGCACTAGCTTGTGGGTGGTTGCCATGCTCGAGGAGCGAATGTGACCGACAGTAAATGTAATTTTCTTTTTTTTTCTCGCGCGTACTGGAACAACGAACAAAACGCGACTTGGAATGGGGGTGGGTCTGACCAGTGTTTTGACACGAAGAGTGTCACTCAGTGTCATCAGGTAGCCGGCTTCTCGTTTCGTTTACGCGAGACAACACTTGAAATCCCTTGAACATAATATACTGCAGGAGGTGTTGAATTGCCACAGCTTAGGTCCAGCGGAACAACGGAGGCCCAAGACTTTTGAACGAAAGAGCGAGGTAATTGGGTTCGGGTCAAAAGCGACCCACAAAGTCACGCGATCGCAGGCTGACCTAGTTTCCAGGCCTTGCGCTCATCTAAGTCTGTGTGCTGAGATGAAGTGCAGCTGCTACCCCGCATGGCTCTCACACGTTGAGCATGTTTTTTTTTTTCATTGCTTCTTTGCCTAAATGTGAATAAAGGTGTTTACAGTCAACAGCATTGTGCGACCCATTCGCGATCTTATCGGATTGCGAGGTTGACGTTCAATTACTCTTAAACATAACGGAGTGCGTGTTCTTGCGCAGAAGAGTTCGGGCGTTTGGCGGAAGACAGACAGGGAATAGTAGCACCGCTTCCAACATCTTGGGACGACATGTTTGAGTATAATATTGTTCGCAGCGTTTAGTGACTCTTGCTATAGATGCTTCTAAAAAAAGACAATACCTTGCCTCAATATTGCGAGGGCGCGTAGTTTACAACATTAGGTGTGTTACTGTGCACTGTACCAAAGCTTAGACCCTCTCGGGCTTACCTTGGCCACAAGCAATACTAGCCATCATTCTTACTTGCGTTTCTTTTCCTGAATACTCTGCGCCCGCCGCTTTCCTGCGGAGAATGCCATGCCGTTCTGATCGCCATGTCATGTCTTTCTTAAGCTGAAAGTACGGCGCGCGCAATGTTAAAGGGACACTAAAGCGAAAAATGATTTCTTCTGCGTCAGTAAATTACCGTTCTACAACACCAAAAACACCACTCTTGCAATGATAAGACGTTTGGTAAGCCAGAAAAAGCGCAAGAACGAAATACGGGTGGCGACGCCTACTTAAGTTCCCGCACCTGGGGGCTGTGCCGTCTTGGATTTTGATGGCATCTTCTAGGGCCTACTAATTATATATAGCGGTACAGATTGACTACATTGTGTTCTAAAGGAACCAAATATTAAACATGGCAAGTTTCGGGAACCTTTATTCAGCCAATGCGGCCCAAATGCGAAAACCTACTTTGGGATCCCTGACGTCACGCTGATGTACCAGCGCTAGGGTTTCGGCGCGAAATTAAAAGACTGATACTTGGGCCTGCATTTTCTCATCTGATAATCAAACTATTTTTTTGAAATGACTGCCTGAAGGGTTCTCAAACAATGTTTCATTAGTCTAAACTGATTTATTGTTTCGCTTTAGTGTCCCTTTAAATAAAGAAAATGTGCATAATACATATTGAGGACGATTACTCTTTGTGCAGAAATACGAGATGGCGCAAAATGGTACAAACTTTTCTTGTAGAGTCGCACGGTCACACAACGATGTTAAGCTACTCCGGTCACCCTTAACGGTGTAAATTCCAGTACGGAGCACAGCAGGCGCAGACAGATGTCGTTATTTTTAGAGTCTCGTTCTTATTCAAACGGTGAATAAAAGCGTTTATAGGAAAAGCCAATAGCTCTATAAGTCCCTTGGCCTCAATTATACAGAACGTTTCTGCCGCTACCACTGACACTTTCCGAACAAATGAAAGCCGAGTCACAGCAATGTTACACGCAAGCACAGCTCTGTTACAGATCTGTGAACTGCCAAAAACGAAAAAGAAAGTGTACAACAGAGAATGGTCTGAAGGCATCGAAACATTAGCCGCAAGAGCTCTAAAACGAGAGCCTATATACAACATTTTAAGAACATATTTCTTAGAAAACTGAAAACAGGAGCAGTTCGTAAAGCTGTCACATGTCAACAAGCCGGGTAAACGCGAAGCTGCTCGTTTTTTGCGCACTAATTTATTAATATAAGTTGCCAGCCGCAAAATATCAGCTGCTTAGGTAGAAACCGTGCTGCCATGGTTCGGCAAGAACCGTGGTCTAGAAAAACCCTTTTTTATTCTTCTTCACACCGTTAAGCCATCCAAACAGACACATACACGCACATACACTCTTTGTGCAATATGGGCAGCTTCCTTATTATTATACTAAGAGAGAGAGAGAAAGGGAGAGAGAAAGAGAGCGTAAACTTTATGGAAAAGAGCACACGAGGGTAGGTAGCTCTTCCATTGCGCAATGGGTGATCCCATTAGTCCAAGAGCCCGGTGGCCTTAGCAGCCCTTCTCGCTCGTTTGACCAGGTTGAGCGGGTCCGTTGAGTCGGAGCAGGACAGCGCTGCCTCCCATAACCGTGTGGTGGGGTGTGCTGTGGGTGTGAGCTGTGGTGCGCTTGCGCAGGCCCATACTATGCGGTAAAGCGTAGCGGATTGATCGCAGTGCGGGAATAAGAATACAGCACAGGGTGTATGGTGTGGTAGAGGCTCAAGTGACGATATCTGTTTGTAGTTTTCGCCGTACTACGGCTTCCTCTCGTGTCAGACCATTGCGAGGCGGTGCTAGTGCTCTTATTGAAAGGTGATACCGTTGCCGGATGTGCGTGTAGGTTGATGGTATAGGCTCGGGGTGGAACTGCTCGGCGTGACCCTCTTGTGGCTCCCGGTGTGCATGCGCTCGGGCGTGGGCCTGCTGACTGCCGCGCAAGGACTCATGCCCCGGAATCCACACCATTTGTATGTAAGGCGGGAACTGGATTGGCCCAATCAGAACGCGATGCGCGGCCCTGGAAAATATTTCTGCAGGCCGTTTGAGAGTCCCCCATAACTATGACTCACTCCCAGTGTGGTATCGTCGTGATGGCTAACGCTATCGCTTGTTCATCTGCCTCTGCAGCGTTCGCTCTGGAAACCGACGACGCATTTACTTCGGTCCCATGATTGTCGACTACGCTGGTGACAAATGCAATGCTTCTTGCCGTCTTGGCCGCGACTACGTACAAAACATTGGGGTGGTTCTCATACTTCCTCGCGAGCGCCTGCGCTCGGGAATGTCGCCGTCCGATGCATGTTCGGGTGCATGTTCCTGGGAATTGGTGAGACGTGCATAGTTTCCTGTAATCATGTTGTGATTTTTGTCAGTGCGCTGGTCTTCCGTACGAAATATCCAAGGTGTCTCAAGACGCAGTATCAAGCTGTTGTGCGTTGCAGCCTTTCCTTCTGGTTTACCAAGTGGGCCTCTATAATTTCCCGTGCGTTGTTGTCATAGAATGTCAAGAGTGTATGACGAACATAAATTATAGGTCATGACCAGTCAGAAGTTCGAATCCTCGCATGCTTTTGAAGGGAGAAACTCGAATTCACCTCCCCCAGTACACTACATCTCCAGGCTTGGAGGGGAGCCTTACACCGACAGGAACGCCGAGAGCGAGTGGGGCTATACTAATCCAGGTACAACCAAATTAGGAAGACCCACTAAGCCTCAACAAGACACACCCTCACCATAACAGGAATTTGCCTCCCTGGTACAGTATTCGGCCACTCCCTCCCACATGACTCATTCGATTAATTAATGGTGCTCATTCCCCAGCAGCTGCGGAGCATCTGATCAAGGCAGCAGTCAGATCTGTAACGCAGCAGAGGGTGCTAAGAATCTCTGGACCTGCACAGGCTGCCAACGAAAACTGACCCTTGCGACGTTCAGCACCCGAGCCCTCTAGAGTGAAGCTAGCCTATCAGGACTCTTTGAGGAACTCTCAGGCATTGTTTGAGATATCATTGGCCTTAGTGTGTTTAGAAGAACGGGTGAGGCTTATACAGCGCTGATAAATGGCCCCCTCCTCTGCTATAGAGGGATACCAGATAAGAAGCAGTTCGGAGTAGGATTCCGAATCCATAAGCACATAGTGGGCAACATTGATGAATTCTACAGAATTAATGAGAGGGTAGCAGTAGTAATAAAGCTGAATGGGAGATATAGAATACAGGTAGTACAAACCTACGCTCCAACCTCCAGTCACAAGGATGAAGAAATAGAATAGTTTTATGAAGAGGTTGAATTGGCGATGCAAAAAGTGCAAACTCTGTATAGTGTAGTCATGGGCGACTTCAATGCAAAAGTGGGGAAAAGCAGGCTGAACAAGCAATTGGCAACTATGGCGGGGATTCTAGAAACACTAGAGGAGAGATGTTGGTAGAATTCGCGAAAAGGTATGAGCTGCGAATAATGAACACCTTCTTGAAGAAGCGTTGGAACAAAAAGTGGACCTGGAAAAGCCCTGATGGCGAAACAAGAAATGCAATTGATTTCATGCTTTTTGCCGATCCCAGCATAATTCAGGATGTGGAAAAGTTGGGTAGGGTAAAGTGCAGTGATATTACCTCAATTTGAAGAGAGAGAGAGTAAAGTTGGTCAAGGAGCAGCAGGCCAAGTTAGACGCAATAAGCGTAAAAGCAGACTAATTAATGTGGGCACTTGCAAACAAATATGTAGCCTTAGAATAGAGAGATGAAGATGACACAGAGGCAATGAATGAAACCATAACTAGGCAGGCTTTAGAAGCAACAGGTGAAATGAGAGTTAAAGCACCAGGGCAACCAGTAGGTAAGCTCTCCAAAAAGGACCTAATAAAGAGACTACAAAGAATGAAAGTGTCCAACTCAAGAGATCAGATAGAATTCGCAGAAATGTCAAAACTCATCAACAAGAAGAAAATAAGGTATATTCGAAATTTTAATGGGAGAAAGACTGAGGAAGCAGTAAAAGATGGACACGACCTGAAAACAGTGAGAAGGAAACTTGACATCGGACAAACCAAGAAATATGCGCTGAAAGATAAGCAGTTTAATATCATCAGCATCTCGAGGTGGAATCTTAGTGGAATCTCAGCAATATTAGCAAAATCAGTGGAAGAATTCTATACTGCCTGTACAGTAACCAAAGCAGCCACGACACCTCCATTCGAAGTAGTAATGAACAGGTTACAGAGGCTCCTTCTATAATCAGCAATGATGTTTGAAGGGCCTTGCAAGATATGAAGCAGGGAAAAGCGACAGGAGAAGATGGACTGCCAGTTGATTTGATGAAAGATGGAGGAGACACAATGCTTGAAAAACTAGCGGCCATTTATAGGAACTGTCTACCGGCTACAGGGTCCCAGAGAACTGGAAGAATGCCACGTTTATAGAAATCAACAGAAAGGGAGACGTTGAAGGATTGAAAAATTATAGACCCATTGGTTTACTTCCAGTATCGTAAAAAATATTCCCCAAGATAATCTTCAATAGAATAAGAGAAAAATTGGACCAAGGGAAACAAGGGAACAGACAGGTTTCAGGAAGGGACACTCTACAATGAATCAGACCCATGTCGTCAATCAGGAAATCGAGAAATCCGCAGAGTACAATCAACCTCTCTATGTGGCTTTCATAGAATACGAAAGGGCATTTGATTCAATAGAGATACTAGCAATCATAGAGGCATTACGTAATCAAGGAGCGCAGGACGCTTACGTAAATATCTTGGAAAGTACCTACAGAGATTCCATAACTACCTTAATTCTCCACAAGAAAAGTAGGAAGATAAATATAAAGAAAGGAGTCAGACAAGGAGACACAGTTTCTCCTATGCTATTCACTGCATGCTTGGAAGAAGCATTGAGACAAACTGGGAAGACTTAGGAGTACTGATCAACGGCGAATATATCAACAACCTCCAGTTTGCAGATGACATTGTCCTGTTCAGCAACACTGGGGAAGAGTTACTGCAAATGATTGATGACCTTACCAGAGAGAGTATAAGAGTGGGGTTGAAGATTAATATGGAGAAGACAAAGATAACGATCAATAGCCGAGCAAGGAAACATGAGTTCAGGATCGGAAGTCAGCCTCTAGAGTCTGTGAAGGAGTACGTTTAGCTAGGTCAGTTGCTCACGGGGGATACTGATCGTGAGAAAGAAATTTACAGAAGAATAAAAATGGGTTGGAGCGCATTCGGCAGTCTTTGTCAGATCCTGACTGGAAGCTTACCGTTACAATTACAATCAATGCATGCTACGGGGCTGAAATACGGGGCAGAAACTGGGAGACTGCCAAAGAGCTCGAAATCAAGTTACGGTAAACTTATGTACAGTAACCACTGTTTGATACAGCCCACCAAACGCTCAAAGAAGAAGTACAATTTCGGAGACTTGATCAGGCATGAATGAATTGCATAATGAATGTGATTTCGTAAAAGCGTGCAGCAGAATGTGTTGTGCCAATTTAACTGACGCATACGTGTAGCAATGCAGCGAATAGCGTCAGACGAGAAATAGTCAGGGTACGGTACAGTGTCCTTTAGACGTACGGAAGAAATAATCGATCTTTCCCTCATAGGTCACATGCTAGAGGAGCCGAAACAAGCGCGTTTTGAAATAGCATGCATGTGACACGGATCAACATTGCCGCCAATACGGATAATTGGCTGCTCCTAAGGAGAGCCCGAAATACCGCTCTCAAGATTTGTGGTAATTAAAAAAAAGTCTACTATGATGTGAACAGGAAACCATAAGAGGCAGGCGCGTGACACATGACGTACGACGCATTATGGATGACAGTTACAAGCTCGGGCCGGACTGTTGGCTGAAGTCGAACCATCTGCTCAGAGAATTAATGCAGAATTTTC
Source organism: Dermacentor variabilis (assembly GCF_050947875.1). Lineage (NCBI taxonomy): Eukaryota > Metazoa > Arthropoda > Arachnida > Ixodida > Ixodidae > Dermacentor > Dermacentor variabilis. The sequence continues at coordinate 83,363,305 of NC_134578.1, forward strand.
GTAAAAGCTCACTAATCTGCATGTGATAATTTCGTTTAATAGATATCACTTTGTATTAGCTATAGCAATAAATAAATAAAACGCTTTGCGGCACTGAGCTGCCGGATCACTGAATAATTATTAATTCAATTACGTTATCTCGCAATATGCTCTAGCTTCATAAAGGTCGTAATGGCAATTATTTCCTTAGTGGAGGAGGCCGCTAAAATTGGAGCTTGTTCATCAAACAGCAAAGCCTCGGAAGTCGGGATGGCTGTTGTCGAGTTCGTCATTTTGTGCGCAAGCATTCTTTGCTCGTTCGCAGCTGGAAGTCTTGAAACATGCGAAGTTTCCGCTCGTTCGGCGGGCTCCGACGGACAGAAAATGGACGGTTACCAGGTACGCGCAGTGGGTATGCATGTACTGGTTCACGCGAAAGGCGTTAAAGGCACTTGGTGACTGCATTTTAGGAAACGGCTGATCGGGCACCCCTAGTGTCATATTGTCGCGTTACATTCTCTCTCCCTTGTCGTGACGGCGTGTATAAGAACCTACGCTCTGAAAAACTAGCGCCACTCAATCACAACAATAGCGGTGTGCACAGAGGCAATTGTCGAAATGTTATCTGCAGGTTAAGCGCGTCGGTTACTTACGCATAATACGTCGGGGGTTCCAGTGTAGTCGCTTGCGCCCGCACGCCTTAAAAAAAAAGTACAACTCTAATCTCGTGTCGCATACAATGTGATTACCCAAGGTTCGGTCACAACACATACAGCAGGTAGGACCACCGATAACATTCGAAAAATTTCCGCTGCATGCAGACGTGTTTTCCGCTGAGCGATAACCTTAAAGTTGTGAGCGGGTGAAAAACGATCCCCGTAATAAAGGATAAACAAGTGATCAGCAATGCACGCTTGTCAGTATTAATACTTCATTTCATCATCGTGTATAGAGAAGGCAGTAACCGTAGAGTCAATTAAAATTTGGCAAGATTTCGTTATTTTTACCCTACCCCCTTTAAGAGACAACGTCCAGAGTGACCCGCCGTGGTTGCTCAGTGGCTATGGTGTTGGGCTGCTGAGCACGAGGTCGCGGGATCGAATCCCGGCCACGGCGGCCGCATTTCGATGGGGGCGAAATGCGAAAACACCCGTGTGCTTAGATTTAGGTGCACGTTAAAGAACCCCAGGTGGTCAAAATTTCCGGAGTCCTCCACTACGGCGTGCCTCATAATCAGAAAGTGGTTTTGGCACGTAACCCCCCCCTCCCACCAAAAGAAAAAAAAACAAAAACGTCCAGAGTATTTCGCTATACAACGAACGTCAATAAATTCTTATTCGGGAACGCCATTTATTCGAGAAAGCTACACGAAATATTGCATCGGCTGGTATTTGTGATGACCCATGGCGCATTCCTTTGCAAATGTCTTGGACACTCTGTTGCTATTAAATGCAAAAGCTTTACGTATGCTATTAGTTTTACAGATTTCCAGTTTTCGTTCTTGAAATGAGAGTTAAAGCACCAGGGCAACCAGTAGGTAAGCTCTCCCAAAAGGACCTAATAAAGAGACTACAAAGAATGAAAGTGTCCAACTCAAGAGATCAGATAGAATTCGCAGAAATGTCAAAACTCATCAACAAGAAGAAAATAAGGTATATTCGAAATTTTAATGGGAGAAAGACTGAGGAAGCAGTAAAAGATGGACACGACCTGAAAACAGTGAGAAGGAAACTTGACATCGGACAAACCAAGAAATATGCGCTGAAAGATAAGCAGTTTAATATCATCAGCATCTCGAGGTGGAATCTTAGTGGAATCTCAGCAATATTAGCAAAATCAGTGGAAGAATTCTATACTGCCTGTACAGTAACCAAAGCAGCCACGACACATCCATTCGAAGTAGTAATGAACAGGTTACAGAGGCTCCTTCTATAATTAGCAATGATGTTTGAAGGGCCTTGCAAGATATGAAGCAGGGAAAAGCGACAGGAGAAGATGGACTGCCAGTTGATTTGATGAAAGATGGAGGAGACACAATGCTTGAAAAACTAGCGGCCATTTATAGGAACTGTCTACCGGCTACAGGGTCCCAGAGAACTGGAAGAATGCCACGTTTATAGAAATCAACAGAAAGGGAGACGTTGAAGGATTGAAAAATTATAGACCCATTGGTTTACTTCCAGTATCGTAAAAAATATTCCCCAAGATAATCTTCAATAGAATAAGAGAAAAATTGGACCAAGGGAAACAAGGGAACAGACAGGTTTCAGGAAGGGACACTCTACAATGAATCAGACCCATGTCGTCAATCAGGAAATCGAGAAATCCGCAGAGTACAATCAACCTCTCTATGTGGCTTTCATAGAATACGAAAGGGCATTTGATTCAATAGAGATACTAGCAATCATAGAGGCATTACGTAATCAAGGAGCGCAGGACGCTTACGTAAATATCTTGGAAAGTACCTACAGAGATTCCATAACTACCTTAATTCTCCACAAGAAAAGTAGGAAGATAAATATAAAGAAAGGAGTCAGACAAGGAGACACAGTTTCTCCTATGCTATTCACTGCATGCTTGGAAGAAGCATTGAGACAAACTGGGAAGACTTAGGAGTACTGATCAACGGCGAATATATCAACAACCTCCAGTTTGCAGATGACATTGTCCTGTTCAGCAACACTGGGGAAGAGTTACTGCAAATGATTGATGACCTTACCAGAGAGAGTATAAGAGTGGGGTTGAAGATTAATATGGAGAAGACAAAGATAACGATCAATAGCCGAGCAAGGAAACATGAGTTCAGGATCGGAAGTCAGCCTCTAGAGTCTGTGAAGGAGTACGTTTAGCTAGGTCAGTTGCTCACGGGGGATACTGATCGTGAGAAAGAAATTTACAGAAGAATAAAAATGGGTTGGAGCGCATTCGGCAGTCTTTGTCAGATCCTGACTGGAAGCTTACCGTTACAATTACAATCAATGCATGCTACGGGGCTGAAATACGGGGCAGAAACTGGGAGACTGCCAAAGAGCTCGAAATCAAGTTACGGTAAACTTATGTACAGTAACCACTGTTTGATACAGCCCACCAAACGCTCAAAGAAGAAGTACAATTTCGGAGACTTGATCAGGCATGAATGAATTGCATAATGAATGTGATTTCGTAAAAGCGTGCAGCAGAATGTGTTGTGCCAATTTAACTGACGCATACGTGTAGCAATGCAGCGAATAGCGTCAGACGAGAAATAGTCAGGGTACGGTACAGTGTCCTTTAGACGTACGGAAGAAATAATCGATCTTTCCCTCATAGGTCACATGCGAGAGTAGCCGAAACAAGCGCGTTTTGAAATATCATGCACGTGACACGGATCAGCATTGCTGCCAATACGGATAATTGGCTCCTTCTAAGGAGAGCCCGAAATACCGCTCTCAAGATTTGTGGTAATTAAAAAAAGTCTGCTATGATGTGAACAGGAAACCATAAGAGGCAGGCGCGTGACACATGACGTACGACGCATTATGGATGACAGTTGCAAGCTCGGGCAGGACTGTTGGCTGAAGTCGAACCATCTGCTCGGAGAATTAATGCAGAATTTTCGTAAAAGCTCCCTAATCTGCATGTGATAATTTCGTTTAATAGATATCACTTTGTATTAGCTATAGCAATAAATAAATAAAACGCTTTGCGGCACTGAGCTGCCGGAGCACTGAATAATTAATAATTCAATTACGTTATCTCGCAATATGCTCTAGGTTCATAAAGGTCGTAATGGCAATTATTTCCTTAGTGGAGGAGGCCGCTAAAATTGGAGCTTGTTCATCAAACAGCAAAGCCTCGGAAGTCGGGATGGCTGCTGTCGAGTTCGTCATTTTGTGCGCAAGCATTCTTTGCTCGTTCGCAGCTGGAAGTCTTGAGACATGTGAAGTTTCCGCTCGTTCGGCGGGCTCCGACGGACAGAAAATGGACGGTTACCAGGTACGCGCAGTGGGTATGCATGTACTGGTTCACGCGAAAGGCGTTAAAGGCACTTGGTGACTGCATTTTAGGAAACGGCTGATCGGGCACCCCTAGTGTCATATTGTCGCGTTACATTCTCTCTCCCTTGTCGTGACGGCGTGAATAAGAACTTACGCTCTGAAAAACTAGCGCCACTCAATCACAGCAATAGCGGTGTGCACAGAGGGCAATTGTCGAAATGTTATCTGCAGGTTAAGCGCGTCGGTTATTTACGCATAATAAGTCGGGGGTTCCAGTGTAGTCGCTTGCGCCCGCACGCCTTAAAAATGTACAACACTAATCTCGTGTCGCATACAATGTGATTACCCAAGGTTCGGTCACAACACATACAGCAGGTAGAACCACCGATAACATTCGAAAAATTTCCGCTGCATGCAGACGTGTCTTCCGCTGAGCGATAACCTTAAAGTTGTGAGCGGGTGAAAAGCGATCCCCGTAATAAGGATAAACAAGTGATCAGCAATGCACGCTTGTCAGTATTAATACTTCATTTCATCATCGTGTATAGAGAAGGCAGTAACCGTAGAGTCAATTAAAATTTGGCAAGATTTCGTTATTTTTGCCCTACCCCTTTTAAGAGACAACGTCCAGAGTATTTCGCTATACAACGACGGTCAATAAATTCTTATTCGGGAACGCCATTTATTCGAGAAAGCTACACGAAATATTGCATCGGCTGGTATTTGTGATGACCCATGGCGGATTCCCTTGCAAATGTCTTGGACACTCTGTTGCTATTAAATGCAAAAGCTTTACGTATGGTATCTAGTTTTACAGGTTTCCAGTTTTCGATCTTAAGCTGCCCTGACCGCCCGCTTCCTCGCAGCGTCCTCATTGCTGCGCTGATCTGCGCATGCGCTATTAGCCGCTGACTTCATCTTCTAAGAAGCCACGCCCGCTCAGAGAACATACCGCCAGATGTGATTTTCGCTCACAATTACTTTTAATAGCAGGAGACTCTTTCGGGAATTGTTTGACGGGTAGGGGAGGCGTTGTTGCAAAATAACAATGCTGACTCTCTAATATGACGCTGAATTCATTTTAATTGCTGAGGCAGCAAGAGCGTCGTATGGCGGCTGACGCACAAATGCCAGGGAGAACATCTGCAGGGAGGATACAGCACTTATTTAAGAAACCGCCGTGCTTTACGGGACTATGGCATTTCAACGACAGGGGTGGCATGGAGGATTTTTAATGTTACTTCGACGCGGCTTGACAACGCATAATGTGCAAATAGAATGATATATTATCTCAAGCTATTTAGGCAACGCAATAAAAAATACATTGTGAGGGAGATTGATGGAAACTCAAGTCGAACCCCGCAGGGGTGTTTGCGTCAGCAAGCATTTGGTGTGTTGCGACAACAGGGACCCAAGCACGTGTGGGTTGGACCCTTCCGCGTGTAACCGTGCGCGACTTAGGCCTGTCCGCGGAAATTGGCATCCCGGGGGTTGAGCCGACGCTGAGTGCTTGGACTTTCATGGCGTTTCGGCGGAGGCAACATACCTTTTTGACCTCGGCTTCACGTAGGCGACGCCACCGGACTGACCCCCCGGGGAAAATCGGCTGGTCTCCATTTCCTATCTTTTAATTGATACTTCACTTTCTTATTTTCTTTCTACAGTCTCTCCTACCTACTCCTGTCTTTTTCGAATCCTTTATTTTCCCCCGGGCGGTCTGAGTTAACCTGGTGGGGTATAATCAACCCTTTGGTTCTGCCATATATGATTATAGTGATAAATAATGTTCGGCATGATAGGGCTCGCTTAACCATATACCCTGCCGTGTCCCCTTGTTGGGTGGTGGGTGACTGGCATTGTCACAGAATAGACTACACACTTCATGGGAACCTCGAATTCTTTCTCTACTGATCGTCCCTCAAAAAGGGGTGCACCGATTCGCCATTTTAATTTTTCCCAAGGAACATAGAGAGTTTTCCCAAATTCGACCTCATTCATGGTGAAAAAGCCGACAAAACAGCCAGGTTGTTTTCACTTTCCTTGTTTCAAAGTGCCTCACAGAGACCATTGGGCGTTGCTATAAAGCTACCAAGGTAGCCAGTGGGGATCTGCTACTTGAATTCCGGGACAAACCGCAGTACAACTAGTTGAACCATGTGGCTTTCGGAGATCTCTTGATCACAGTAACTCCTGGTCCCTCAGAGTGGTGTGCTTGTAATGACCTCCCTGAATTTCCGTCTTACCGCTCAACATGTCGTCGACGATCGCTTTCGCGAATACGTCGCCTACCCGCACCCTCCGACCAGGAAACATAAGCGCCGCAGTTCACGAGACAACTGCACCATCTTCGCAGTCATCGCTCCTCTCCGGCTAACATGGTCGCAATATGATGTTTCTAGTTTGCGCTTGTGGTAACCGGCGCAGCCATTTCTATTATAGCCGCTAAACTTTGCTATTCACTGTGCAGCTCTCTGGGCCGTCGCTGCACAAAGCAGCGCGCAGCGCATTACACCTCTTGCAGCCTGTACTGCTCGTGTGCTTATACAAGGCATTAAGCGCATTGTCGAGTTTCTTGTTCTTTATGCCTACTCGCATGACGCAATATTCGGGTTGGTCTTCCTATCTCGTCATAATGTCGTCATGAATTGCGCATGCGCTGAAGTCCAATTTTCGCCGCTGTGCGACACACCATACCCCTTGATTGGCTACGTAAACTGGCCGTGCTCGAGGATACCGACACTACGCCTGGCTCTTTTGCCTTTGTCCCAGTCTTCTGCGATGCCGTCACCGATGCTACGGTGTACGTTTGCCATCTTCTTCAGTCGAAGAGCCATTCCGATGCCTTTCGCAACAATCGACATTGTCGCCGGCCTCAGCAATGTATTTGTGTACAATCCCTTTTCTGCGTCTGTTACGTTGCCTGTCGGATAATGTGTCGGCCGCGTGGTACACATTGACTCTTAGTTATTTGTTAATGTGCCAGGAGAAATCTCGACATATTGACTTCAGCGAACTGCATGCCCTTTCTACGCTTGAAGAGTCATCGAGTGACATCGGCGGTATCATAAACACTGCCGAACGCTCCGAGCTTCTGCAGCTTCTGCAGAATTTTAGAAATTTGTTCGATGTTTTTCAGCCGCAAGTGGGCCGCACGTCAGAAGTGCATCACTGCATTGAAATTGGTTTACACCAGCTGTTGCGTCCAAGACCGTACCGCGTCTCTGCCGGAGAGCGTAGTGTCCTTAACACGAAGTCGAAGATACGCTACGCTGTGGCGGGATTCAACCATCCTACTGTGCCTGAGCATCTTCTGTCATTCTCATTCGCAAGAAGGACGAGTCTGTTCGTTTTTGCGTTGACTGCCATCGATTAAATAAGGTGACGTGCAAAGACGTGTATCTTTTGCCGCGCATCGATGATGCCATTAACAGCTTTCAAGGAGCAGAATTCTTTTCGTTCCAGTAACTGGCAGTTACCAATAGCTGAAGCCAATCGCCAGAAAACTGCATTTACTACACCTGACGGCCTATATGACTTTAATGTCATGCCCTTTAGACTTGGCAACGCGCCAGCCAAGTTTGAACGACTCATGGAAAATATGCTGCGTGGCCTCAAGTGGTCTATGTATCCATGTTACCTCGACGCTGTCGTAGTTTTATCTCCTGATTTTCCGACCCACTTACTTCGCCTTAGGCATGTTTGGCGCGTTGAACCAGCGTTGGCCTGCAACTCAACCCCAAAATGTGTAGCTCTGCCACGCGGGAGCTGACCATCTTAAGGCACATCGTACCTAAGCACGGCGTTCTACCCGACCCTGCGAAACTTCGTGCAATCGGTCATTTCGCTAAAAACTTCGCAGTTTTTTTGGGTCTATGCTCATATTTCCGACACTTTGTTCACACTTTCGCATCGATCATGTGACCCTTGACCCAACTCCTACGTGGTGGTGCGGACCTCTCCTCCTGGTTTCCTGCATGGGACGTCGCATTTGCTACGCTGCGTCGTCTTACCTCCCCAACACCCCAGCATGTTCGCCATTTCAAGCCGACAGCTGCAACTGAAGTACATACACACGCCAGCGGGGTCGGTCTTGGCGCCGTCCTCGCGTAGCCAAAGCCCGGCTGCTCCGAACACGTCGCCAACTATGCGAGTCGTGGGACGACAGTAGCAGAAACCAATTAGAGCGTGATTGAAAAGTGTGGGCGCTTGACAAGTTCCACCCATACCTATACGGCCGCCCATTCGGCCTAGTAACGGATCACCACGCGCTTTGTTGGCTCACCCCGTTGAAAGATCCATCTGGCCGCCTAGCACGCTGGACACTCCAAATCCGGAAGCACGATATTTGCGTTGTCTACCGCTGCGGACGCAAGCACTCTGACGCAGACGCCCTGTCCCCGTTCACCTCTACCTCCAGACTCGGTCTGCGGAACCACTTGCACACACTTCATGCCATCTCTCGACCTCGATTCCGCTGGCACGAAACAACGCCGTGACCCGGGGATCGCTTCTCTTCTCGCCTATCTCTCTGGATCATCGACCATCCCTGTATTCGGGTCCCTCCGACGCCAAGTTGTTCATTTCGCCATTCGCAATCGGCTGCTCCAGCGACTTAACTACGCTCCCGAAGGCCGTAGATGCCTGCTGGTTATTCCCCGCCACTTAACATCGCAAAGCTGCGCCTCTTTTCATGACTATACCCTTAATGTGGCCACACCGGGGTATTTAAAACGTACGAACGTAGTCGCCGTCGCTACTACTGGTGCGGAATGTGCACTTGTACGCAAGTTTTGTTCAGTGCTGCCCCGACTGTCAACGTCACAATTCGTCACCTTTACGCACGTCTCGCGCCTTGCGATCGCTTCCCTGCCCTACCAAACCCTTCGATCACGTCGGAATTGACCTTTACGGCCCTCTTCCAATGACACAGGATGACAATCAGTGGATCATGGTTGCTGTTTGAGCCTCTTTCTCACATCAAGAAAGCCAAAACAAGCTGGAAACATTCATTGTCGGCACCCGTCATGTCACGCGACCGGGATTACTCCCGGTCGCGTGACAGTCAAAAGTCGCGTGACAGTCAAGGTCGCGTGACCGTCAAAAGGGCGCACGTGCGCCCTTCTGACTTTCAGGATTTTGGATACGCTCTCGTCTTCTTTTGGCTCAAAATGAGTACAGAAATATTTTTGTTGCTAATGTTCTTGCAATAAGCCTTTCTTTTTCTAATAAAGCCGTAACCCTTCCTAAAGCTAAGTATTTCAAGAATCATATCAGGTTCTATTTGTTTCATGGACCGTCATTCTAATCAATCACGAATCACACATCGTTTTACCATCTAGCACCATGCCGCCGAAGTGAATTTACTCAAAGTGTCACTAAATTTGTCCATCTGATTGGGTTATTAAACTCACGTTCCCACGAATTTTTTATATCATATAACACGCTAGGGTAGATTGATGGCCGACCTACATGACCGCTTGTATAAATGAAGTAATTTTCGTATTTTGCATTGCAGTCCGTTCTCTGTACATTGAAATGCAGACTAGCGTGTTTTCTTTTCTAGTTTTTACAGGTGGGCGTTCTGTTCGCTTTGAAGAAAATTACGGCCGGACTAGTGGACGTGAAGATGGTTTCCTGTGTTAGAGCCACAACCACTAAAAAGGACGACACGAAATATACAGTTGAGGAAAGCATTGAACTGAAAAATCCCAGTACGGGTAAATGGTAATATGTTCCACACATGTTTAAGTGTACCCATAAAGTAGCATGCGTGTGGGGATATGTTGAGCTGCCACGCTGTAAAGTGATCCGCAATGTTGGCGCAACGAGCTTTTTGCAAGCATAAGTATTCTGAGATAGGGAGATGCCAGGCTTTATACGCTGTTTCTTTTTAAAATGAAAATAAAAGAAAACATTCGTCATCTTGTAATAATGACGGCTGCTCCTTTTCATATAGGGGTAACAATATAAAAAAGTAGTGTAATGTAAAACAGTGGCATATGTTTGCAAAAAGACGGAGCAGCGTCATAGGGTAAATGTAGTCACGTAAAGTCATAGGCACAGAGGAACATGCACATGTATAGGACCCAGCGCATCACACTGGGTCCCTACGTATAGGCATATTTAGAGCTACAAACCTGCACACGAATTCGTGATGCGGTTCGAATTGAGCAGGTGCACAGGCCAAGAAAATACACACTCGTATATGAGATAATAGGCGCACAGGTATACGACGTGCGAAATCGGGCTTCATCAAACAAGACGAACAAGACTGATTATAAGGCGCATAGTATACAAGCGCTCATAAATACAAATAATGGAAGCGGATTGTGCTTACGTAACCTATCCCATGCAGAGCTTACTACGCGTTAAATATGCCTGTGCATTCGAAGAAATGTTGATAAGCGTTCAATGATTTCCGCTGTGTTGTTCTGGACGGCAAAACACCCAGAAATGCTGTATCTAAGCAAGGTCGGTGGAGATCAATTGCATGTAGCTCTTGCTCTAGCTGCTGTGTATGCTTAGTGTTCTGGGGCACCCGAAGCGTAGATGGCGAACATCCTCACCGTCGTTGCCACAGAGCAAACCGGGAATGGGACTACGCCTGTTTTATTAAATGTGTGAGCATTAGGAATATCAAAGTGAAATAAAATGAATGTGTGGGAAATGTGGGCAGCTGCTGACGTGGTAGAGGTAAAGGTGTATGGGAGAGCTTAAATAATATATATATATATATATATATATATATATATATATATATATATATATATATATATATATATATATATATATATATATATATATAAGGCAACAGGAAGTTAGGCAGAACATTCAAATTATAACGTTATAGAGCCCTTTGCAAAACGTCCGATTAAACTGTCTCTAACTTTCTATCCATTAGGTATTACTCTTTCCCCGCTTGTCGCAGATGTCCGCGAAATACAAAAAAATAATACCGCGTGACATGCCCGCTAGCCCGCCGCGATTTCAGCGCTCTCAAACGTTTCTCGTACAAACGAACATAGCATCTGGCAGGGTGAGCTGCCACTTAAAAGGCGACAGGCCAGTGACGCAGGCGTTGGGTCTGCGATTTACGCCACCAATGTGCTTCCTTCGTGTTCATGATAGCAATAAGCAGGTGCAGCGGCAGCACACCCGGCTAAGTGCTGGGTCTGTTCGATTCGGCTGCACCACTTGAACCAGTTCACGTGGTGCCGCAGCTTGCCATTAGTTTCGGCAGTGGAACCTCACCGCCCGCACGCTAGCGCTCATTTCAAAAAGTGAAGCAAAGGCGCAGCGCTGGTACAGGAATTTTCGGAACCTGCTCTGCCGGTGGTGCCGCATTGGTGTACGCATGGTTCACGATAGTTGACGACCTTGCAGACGACGGAGCAGACGATGTCGCTCCATCGAGCGCACGACTTCTCCACGCGTTTTCGTGCCGGTCGGCGGGATTCAAACACAGGTTGCGCCTGTAGTCAGCGAGGATGGGACCCCCGTTCCACTCAGTGATGGTTTTACATGCAGAACGCCAGGTATGTTAACCCCTTTTCTGGTCGCATATGGTCAATTTGTCGTTGTCAGCTCCTTCAATTCAGCCGTCAGCGCCTGTGAATATTGGCGAACGTGACGTATTCGTTGTTTAGCTATAGCAGTGTACGTGTTTGTGAATATTCCAGTGCTGAAGTGTACAATATTCATGTTATTCTCGTCCGGAAACTTATCGGGCTTTGTTTCCCGCGCACGAAAGGTGAAGGGCACAGCAAGTACCTAGTACCGCGCGTAAGAATTGAAATTGTAGTGGTTGCGGACAGAAAAAAAACTGGTTTGCGATTCCACTATTGTGAAGTTCGATTACCAGCGAAGCTGTGTAGCACATGACATACAGGTGACGCAGAATTTAGGTCAAATGCATGAGCAAATTTTATTTCTCTTGAGCGGTCCCGAAGAAAGACGCACGCACTATTACACACACACACACACACACACACACACACACACACACACACACACACACACACACACACACACACACACACACACACACACACACACACACACACACACACACACACACACACACACACACACACACACACACACACACACACACACACACACACACACGCACGCACGCACGCACGCACGCACGCACGCACGCACGCACGCACGCACGCACGCACGCACGCACGCACGCACACACATATAATTTTCTAAGCTCTCCCATCCCCTCTTTGCCTCTACCCCGTGACTGGCTGCCCACATTGCACACACATTCACTTCATTCCACTTTGACATTCCTAACTCACGCATTAAATAAAACAGCCGTCATCCTCGGTTTGTTCTCTGGCGCGGTTTGCTTTATGCACGACGGCAACCTTTCTGGTATAAACACAGCCTTTTGCGTGGGTCGATCTGCTGTTATTCTTTCGCACTTTTAATATTTCAGTCTGTGAAGAGCTAACATAACATATATGCGCTGTCGGGCTCTTTTTTTTTTCTTCATAACATTCGTTTGTGGGCTGCCGTTCTCAAAATACCGAGGAATAACTTTGCAAAGAATGAAAGACAAGGTTTGAGCAACTTGGGTGGTAGAAGGGTGGTTGGGATTGCGTGGTTAAACATTTAGTCCGAATTGCCTTCCACCGAAGCGACGTCCGACGTTGGACGCCGGAAGCGGGACGCGCGACGCCGGGGGCCGACGTCGGATATTCTGCGACACAGGGCCCTTAATGCTATCGCGTTAAAATGCAACGAAGAACTCCACCATAGGCTAATGCTGCTGTTATTAAGCATGAAATGCTTTTAGCTGCCGTTGTCGGCGACCTTCAAGTGATGTTTAGCCAAAAGCCAGAGCTGTTATCCGGGCACTCAAACGAGCACATCCGCACAAGTTGCCGAAACAACACGAGGTCCCCCCACCCTTTGTACAGGACCGCTTTACATGCGGTAGTCACTCCCAAAGAGGTTAAAATATATTGCTTCCGTGTTCTTCCTAATGTTTGTTCACCACATCACTTAAGCTGTGACTTCTAGTACGCTGAAGCTTTATTCGTCATTTCAAATAACGTTCAAGAGTAAGATACAACGCTCCGTGAACCCTAGCCCTTTGTTCAGTGCATGACCTATTGTATCGAGGTCACGGAGCAAGAATCAATATTCGCTAAGACGTTTGGCCGCGCCTCCTTCAGCTGGTGTTCTTATTCTAGCTGGGCAGCGTCCATGTGGACCAACGTACAGTGTGGCGTGGTGCGGTGTGGTGTAGTGTGGTGGATTGGGCCGTTGCGAACAGGCTCTACGCCTATTTTAAGATTGTGGCTAGTATCATCTCCCACCAATCCGCTTTGTCAGTTGCCATTTCATGTTTGCATCTACTCTCGATTGCGGGAGAGCCAGCAATTTTTTTGTATTATGTGAACGGAGTTAAACCTGTTATTTGTGTTTACATGAGTGGTGACATAAGCGAAATTCAGTGATGACATAAGCTGGAACATAAGGGAAAGACGTCGAATTGATTTTTTTGCGCGAACTTCTTTCAGGGGACGCATTACATCGACGTTCGAATTTGAACAAGAAGGTGGAGGTTACAACAAAATGACACCTGTGGACGGATTGCTACTGGGTGAGGAGTTTGTCACATTTAAAAATTCGGTTTTACGTGTGGATGGAAGATCAAGATCAGTTTCTGAGAGCAGAATTCTTAAAAACCTTGCAATAACATTCCCTAAGAAAGCGCAGTCCTTTTAAATATAGTTAGATTGCTTGGTTGAACATCCGAAATCTTGCTTTCAGGACGGGAGCTACCTTTCTTATTTTACTTGAGCTTGATTATTTGTTCCAAGGTTTTAAGGGCAAATATTTTTGTCTGTGATATGCAGGGGTAATGGTATGCAGGGTGTAAGTACAGTGCGGCCAACATAAGGCACTACCGGCATTTTAGTGGACAGGGGTTCCATTGACAGCGGTTCAATTCGTGACTTGTGGCGCACTCAACAGTTTTGAAAACAGATTATAGCGCAAAGCAGAATTGATGTGCTAGGGTGTGATTTATTATTCTGTCAGTTTTAAACTTACTTTATGAAATCCTCAAGGATTTCTTTCCAATCTCCCGACCAGCTCCAAAATGTGCCAAATACAGGGTCGGAGCGGATGTTTTTTTTTTTAGAATGGAGATTTGTGCCAGGTTGCTTACGACGCCCTTTACAATTTCTCCGAGGTGGAGAAGCTCAAAGACAGAGCTTCAGTAACTACGACTGCAGCCTTTATCGCCATTTTTGTAAGGCATGGCGTAATATACAAGTGCACACGGAGAATGACCGCAGTTTTTTAGCCATGAGTTTGCCCTGCTTGCCGAATACAGCCACCACTTCATTACCACCACTCTTCGTTATCTGCCCTGAAAAGACCTAGCAGTAAAAGGAGTGCAAATCGTAAGGCGGGTCTTGGAAAAGGTGCACGAGCCCGAAGACGACTTCAGGCTGGATCGACTGGCACATCGCTCAATACCACTGGAAGTTTGTCATTCTCGTGGTGAGAGTCCCTAAGGAAGGCGACATCGCTTTCATGACAACGGCATTGTGACCGAAACCGCTACGAAGAAGCACCAGCAAAACAAGGTTGAAACACATTTGAAAATGCTAAGCAGAGGCACCAAGTTGAGGCTTGAGGATGTTGCTGTTTGGTCCAGGCAATTGCAGGTTGTCAATGCACTTGCTCTCCAGGCTCTCACTAGGCACAAATTCAATATCACCGTATGCTGAGGGGTACCGCCGACATATACTGAATACGAGGGAATGGCACGGCGATCAAAGCAACGGCCACGTTAACGAGGAATGTAAATTAGGTGAAGACCCCGTACACCAGCGCTTACAGCTCCAGTCGATCCGACATCGCAGGCCTCTGAAGCGTCAAGGATCAGCGGCAGTATCACCGTTAGGAGCAAGTACAGGCTGCAATTTATTGCCTGACGTCCCACCGCCACCAGCTACGAGAAGGTCGACTCGCATCACCCTGCATCCGCAGAAACGTCGTCTAATGAACACTCTATTCAAGGCCCATGCACATTCCTTGAAGGGTTTAATTTAGAGTGTCTTTTAACTGAAATTTAGTGGCGCACCTGCTCTCGCCGTCGCTTTCCGAGTCTGCAAGAGGCTGACGTGCTGGCTGCTGCGGCGACGGTGATTGCTACTGGGCAGTGGCGTAGCCAGAGGAAGGGAGGGGGGGGAGGGAAACCGCACTGGGCACGGGCCCCCGCCCCGAAATTTACGATAACAGGTTTGCGGCACGACGAAGTCACTACCTGCTATTACTAAAATTAAACGAAAAGCTAAAGCATTTTTGCTTATGTGCATCGAAATTCAATTATAATTTACTCTATCACATTTATTTTGCAGTAAATAGAACTACACTGTCAATGTGTGTTCAAGCTCTGTGTTTATGTGAATTTGGATTAATGAATTTAGGCTCTTACTTGTGTGTAATAATTCAAAAAGCTTTCATTTATTTTTATTCTCGTTTCCTATTTGCAGTTAGGTTCCTTGTTCAGTATGATCAACTTCTGTGTTTCTATGTATTCTATATGTACTAGTTCGTTGTTCTCTAACTGCTGCTAATAGTTAACTACTTTAGCATTTGCTACGGAGAGAAAGCCCTGTTTCACTCTGTGACTGTGGGAGCTTGTTCTGAATTTTACAACCTGTGTTAAAATATGAGAATAAAATTCACACGAAAGGCGAATCATTGATAGTGATAGCAAATTAGTATACGCTAGGTTTGCGTATGTGGTTGTTTGTGTTTATGCGCGTGTGGCCAATTGCGCTCTGATTATATTATCGAGATGAGTTACCAACTAGCCCAACAGAAAGTTCTAACTTTAACTAAAGGTCGTAAGTATTACTAATTGGAGTAAAAATTGCTTACTAATGAATTAAAAATGACGGTGTGACGCGCGCCCAAGGAAACAAGCATATTTCACTCGATGTACCGCGAACACTTGCATTCACAAGGCTAGCGTGATGAAGAATGCATGCCATGGGGAATGAACTCTAGAGTTTGTTTCTCGCTTCTGCGCATGTTCGACACTTAAGATTCCATAAAAATGAATCCCTTGGTCGCCCTCTTGGTTCGAATATGCATTCTATGTTTGCATAACCGCAAGTCTGCTGACATGTATGTTCGACTTAACAGCTTGAAATAAAATCAAAGAAACGTGCAGTAAGGTCATAACTCAACAGCTGTGCAATATAGGCGCTCCGCTGAGTGTAATTAGTGTTTTTACGAACAGAGAAAACTAACAAAGACGATTACTTGAAGAAGAATACGTTTCCTTGCTTAACTGCTATATCATATGAATGTGATGCAAGTGCCACATACTTGTATAGAAAACGACGCGCAAGAACACTTGCCTGCCTCCCCCCACTTCCTGCCACTGAGAAAAATTCCTGGCTACGCCGCTACTAGTGCTTCCCACCAGGCAGGTACAGAAGCCCAGGAATTACCACACGATGCGCGAGCAACTGGAGTAGCCGTCGGAGGGGTCTCTTCCTTTTTCTCCTTGAACTTGTGAATCATAAGCAAGTCGCCCATGTCGTCGTTGTCGTTCTCGATGTAGGCGCCACGAAGGCGTCCGCAGACTGACCGGCGGGGCGGTCCCCGGTAGACATGAGAGTAATGGCAGGATTACGCACTTTGGATCGTCCTTGTATGAAGTTGAGGAATATGTAGACCTCAGGTATATCTGTGGGTGGCGGACTTCGTGGCGTAGTTGGCGGGAGATAGATTTGGTGGTCAACGAAGGTGGACCTTTTGGTCGAGGACGTTGGGGCTGTAGCGTGTGACCGGGTCGTGGTGGGGAAACTCGACCGATAGACAGCGCTAACACTGTGGCGACCTGAACGAGGGTGGCCATCCATAGCGGCCTTTCACACTGATAACGTGATCATTCTTGTGGTGACGGTTGCAGTTGCTGGTTTCTGTTTTGTCCCGGAATTATGACTTACATGGCTTGGACGGTGGCGAGATGTCCGATCCATGACTGCGGTTCCGAGCCCTACAACGTGGGAGGTGTTTGGTTGATTCGCTGCGGTGGCGGCGACGAGAAGAGCAAGAGGGGAAACACTTGTGTCGGTTGGGGTTGTCAGGCAAGCACTTCGTTCGGCTATTTTGTACCGGCTTTCCTTGCTCGAGGCTTAACGGCTTGCGCGTGAATGGGTCATTTCGTCGGCGAGACACCGCCATCTGAAATTGAAGAAAGGGGGTACCAGCGAAACAAAGGGGGCGCACACAAGGAAAAGGCGTTAGACACTGACGGACGCTGGACTTTCAGCTGTACTTTATTGCAATTTACATTGCCGCACATAACCTCCGAGTCATGCGCATCGTCAACTACTCCCAAGACATGTGCATAGATAACACCTCGAAGATACTTTACCGCGTGAAAACAGCCGACGCATGCACAACTTCTACTCCTCCCAAGGCCTGTGCATGAATGTCAGTTCTTTATTAATCATATTTTACCTACTCGATAGGTAAGCACGCTCCTTGTTTGTTAAACAGAAAGACGTATCACTGACCCAAATTTCTTTCTCATTTCCAATGTGGAAAGCTTCTAAGATTTCGCGTTCGTATCTGGTCTTGCCCTTCCCTAAAATGGCCACACGACCGAACAATAGCGCACTTTTCTTGCGCTTATTGCAGCCGCGGTAATGAACCGCCAAATTGCTTCCCTGGTCCCCGCGTAAGGATAGGTTATGTTCTTGCAAGCGCTTATTAGCACACCTACCTGTCTGGTCTATATAGACTTTACCACAAGCCAAAGAAATGTGGCAAACAACACCAGTGTTGCATTGATGAAGGGTGTCACGTGCTTAACTTTACAGGCCCCTCTCTTCGTCCCTTCGTTTCCAATCCTCTCGCCCTAGCTAGCCAATTTGCAAGGTGCAGAAAACACGACACCTACACCTTGCCTTCCCGCCACCTGGATGCCATCTGGATGTGCAGGATGTTTTCCTGCTTGCACATTTGGTCGGTAGCTTTGATGTCAGCTGCTCTTTGTAGGTTATTGAACTGGCGTGTGGCCCCTTTCCCGACTACTGCAACGCTTTCCGATTCCGCTTAGTTTTCGGGCAGCTTGAACTTGTCCTCTGTTCTGGTCGTGATATTGGGGCCCGTGTCGGCGATATATCGTGGTTGTTCAGCATGAGCTCATGCTGTACCGTCGCCTAAATTTGCAGTTTCGGTAGCGGAACGTGTATAGATATAAAAGGCAAATGCAAGTTGCACCAGAATGAGTTTGTAAACAGTCACAAACACACACAAGCTGCCGCGATGTAGACTGCAATGAGCACATAGACAGATGAGGATTTACACAGAGGTAAAATAATGCACGCACAGAATACAAAAGATAAACGGTATAGCACGTAACATTGTCATGACTAAAGGCTAGCAATTGAAGACAGCGAAGTGAGGGACACGAGCAGCGACCACGCCCCCTTTGAAAAAAGACGAAGTTGTAGCGACTATCGTCAGATAGTCGCTACAATGCTTCCATTGTGAAACCGTCATGGTAATGCCATCGTAGTCGTGCCATCATCGTCAGTCCAGCTTTGTCATCCGACTCTCGTTTTACCGTCGTCATCACGCCAACAGAGCATTCGTGATGCAGTCATCGTCACGAAATTGTCATCACGTGCTCGTCACCATCTCATTCTCCTAATGCCGTTGTCATGCGATCGTCGTCATACAGTCGTCGCCATGCGTTCGTTTCATACCTTTGTCGGGATGCCGTCGCGGTCGTTCCATTTTCATTCGAGCGCGAATCATAAAGTCGTTGCCTCTATCTTTTATGAGCCAAAATAATGTACATACAGGCAATTGCAAGTATACGTACTAGTTTACGTATCTTACGCTATTTTACCACATGGTCCCACGCCAGTCCACACTTTAACCCACCGAAGCAATAAACTTGGGATGCCCCTGTGGTAGAATTCGTCCAACTGACTGTGGAACCACCGTCGGACTGCTGCCTTGGCTGCATCGTTCACATGAATGTCTGTCCTACCAGGAACTTCTTGAGTGGATGAAAAAACCTGGAAATCACTAGGAGCGAGGTCCGGACAGTATGGTGGGTGGTTTACACTTGCCCATTGAAATGATCGGAGCTCGTCGGTGGTTCTGATTGCCACACTTCGTTGCTCGTAACGCCGTGGACGTGTCAAGCACAACGACCATCTTCAACAACTGACAGCAGCGCCGGGCCGCAGAGCCACCGGCAGATAAGGCCGGGCCGGTCCGAGAAAGGTCCTTCCCTGGGAATGTATATGTTGACTTCGCATTTACAGCCGTAATTTGGCTTAAAAAATAGGGACAAATACTGTCTGATTCGCTCACGTAATAATAACTTCGACATCCGACTCTCGTGAAGCCGTCGTCGTCATAACATCGTCGTCATGCCGTCCTCGTTAATCATTGTCATCACTTCAGTATCGTCATCCTATTGTTGTCATGTCTTCGTCGCCATAGCGCCTTTGTCAATCCATCGACTTCCTTCATTATTCTTCATTTTATCTGTCATCGTCGTCACGTTGTCGTCGTTACACCATTCTCATATCTTAAGAATCGACATCTCATTGTCGAGATTCCGCCGTTGTTGAACGCCTTTGTTGCTCCATCAATATAATTTCTTCATCATTTCATCGTCACTGTGTCAGCGTCAAACAGTCATCATGCCTTCATGCTTATGGGCAACATGGGCAAGCGAGTGCCATAGCAAAATGGGACAATATCGGAGTATGTGGCATATAGCAGAAGCAGCGAGAGTCTCAGAATTACCACATCTTGTGCCAAGTAAACGGGACTTAAGTAACGAGGTCCTTCGCTACACTACTCGACTGCTAATGACATTACTGTCGACAGTCATTGTGAGATGAGTTCTGCCAAATTTTTTTTTCTTCTTCAGTGAGCTGTACCACAAACTCGCCTCAGATAACGCCACCCATCAGAGCCACCTCACGGGGTCAGGACGTCTTTTATTACAATTCGTTTTTCATTTACTTATGAATTAGAGGACGTGGTGCCTTACCAACGTATATTGTGTGCGAGTTAGAATCAAATAGTGTTTTGCACTATTGCGTCATTACACAACTGAAAAGGCAGGTAGAGCAGCTACTGGAGTGTCTTGCTTTAGCAAATAATATTTATGCCCATCGAGTAGTTTGGGGAAGCGATGAGAAACACGTGCATGAGAATAAATAAAATATTTGAGTTCGCCAAGTATTATTCGCCGTAGCGAAGGCAGAATAGGATACGATATCATGATAAGGTCGGGTAAATTTAGCAGCTTAGATTTATCGGCTTGTTCATCTTAGTTTTTATTTGCCGGAGAAGCCACGAACTTGCAAATTCCATTGTCTCCGTGTTCTTTGATTCTATCCTTCGCATCTGTAATTTACTGTATTTATTTGTCTGAATTTCTTTTTTATGACTTCAAATTAGCACCTACTTGGTTACCCGTTTTCTAGAACTCTTCCTCTACTCCGTGATCACGTTTTCGACGTGCATTCTTCTGTGCACTCTAGCCGGTGCGATGAGATGCACTCTGCCACGTTACATTAAGGCCGAGTCGACACCAAGAATTGGACCCTTCACCACTGTACTCGCGGTAGAGAACCTCTCCCGTGGTCGTGTGCACGCGCTTGAGCGTGGAAGCACGAGATAGCCAGTGTCGCACGTTCTTTGGAGAAGGACGAGAGACCATGTCATCAAAGAGCGATGTAGCTGAGAAGCAGAGCAAGGACAACGCTTTGGCTTGGGTCATGCGTCAGCGTTGTGGTGCCGGCCAGAGAATGGCAGTTGCGATGCCGATGCCGTAAGGAGTCCCGGGTGTCGAAATGACGCGTAGGGAGTAGCTTGAAGGGGGCAGCGCAAGGCGGCAAAGACAAAAGGCAGGAAACACACAGGGCGACGCTGAGAGGAGCCAGCCCTCTCTTTGCAGAAAGCGGAGCAGAAAGGAAGAAGATGCTTCATTATTTAGGCCTCGCCGCGCGCTGAGCAGGCCGGGGGGCCTGGTCATTGCTGTACATCCGGGATGCCGTCTAGGGGCAGCCGATCCGGAGGTGCAGCGGGAGACACCGTTGCTGTCTTGTGAGGCCGCGATCAGGGAGGGAACGGGGGGTGAACCGCCGGCGACGCACCAATCCAGGTGGAGCGCTGTAAGCTGCCACTGCAACGTGTGCTTCGCATAGTCGAATGCCATTTCAAGGGTGCTGCCGTGTATAGTGGCGTCCTGTGTTGCCTTTACCAGGGCGTCAGTCTCCTGAATGCCCTGAACGCCGACGTGAGGGGGAGGCCACTGCAGCAGCAGCTTAAGGCCACTCGAAACGAAGGCGCGAAGCTCTTCTGCCAGCAGGGCGACGCCAAGGTCGGCGGTCTCCGGTCAGTGAAGAGCCAGGAGCGCCGGTCGCGAGACGCAGGGGATCACACCCGGAGAATCCGAGGGGTCCACCGCCAGGAGGTCGGCAGCCAGATGCAGGCCTGCCACTGCAGCAGTGGTCAAGCTCGACGCGAAACGCAGCCAGCAGACTCCATAGCGCCGAATGGCGGGGTTCACGCAGGAGGCTGTGGCAGATCCGGAGTCCCGATGGACCTTCAGACACCTTCTGACTTTCCTGGAGGACACGGGGCAGTGCGTAACTTGTGAATGTATCGCCTGGATACCGCCGACAGCCAGGTGTTTTGTGACCGCCTCGACGTTCTCTTTCTTTATCTTCTTTATAACCCCCTTCCCTTTCCGAAGGCGCTGAGTCTTGCTCCGTAATGGGTTGCAGAAAATAGCTCCTCTTCCTCTCCAGAATCATTCTCTCTGTCCCTCAACGTTCGGGAAGCCAACAGCTGTCGGAGGGACCTGGTCCAGCGCCAACGCACGAGGCCACCTCTACAGGACGTCTTCCGCTCCCGTTGCGCAGAACACGCACAAGGATCTGCAAAAACTCGCCTGCCGTTTTCCCCCGATCAATCCTTCGAGCGGCGCCGCCATGCAAGATTCGTGGAATGCCAAATCGTGAGCATGCAGGGCTCGTATGTGAACGCCGTGTAGAGACGCTTCTCATAGCACTAGCATACCAAATGCTTTGTGTTCTTTCATTTGCCATTTTTGCATTTGCTTTTGCATTGGCGCTTGTCATTTTTGCATTTGCCATTGCATGCCGCGCCTATCACCGTTTCTCCCTTGATGCCCTCCAAAGGCGTTTCTGATTCCAACCAATAAACACCGAACCGAATCATAACAGCCGGCCACTTATTTTCATTCTTGTCCCTGCCTTTCCTCGAAACTAAATTTGCTCTGCGCTTGGCTGACTTGAATAGGATCCCAGAATGAAGTAATTTAAGTAGTATCCCTAGCGGCGGGTGAAGCGCTATGTCATTTCAGCAATCACTCTGGTCGAATGTCCAGAGAAATTTAGTTCACAAGTGGAGCGGAAAGCTCTGTATTATACGCGATGGATAAAACCACTAGATATAACTAGATAAAATCCTGGAAGCATGGCCATCAGAGTGCTTGCAACACATCGCCACACGGACATCAGTGCATTTTCTGGAACAATCGGGAATATATAAAAGTTACTCAATTTTATTACTGTAACTTTGACCACAACGCTGTATTTGTCGAAGTGATTCACTTTTTCTATATTTTCGTCCTGTGCGTTTCCCGTATTCACTCTTGTCAACGTGCTCCTTTGGTTCATCTCTGTGTGGTTGCGGTCGCTGTGTTTTTCACCAATTAGGGCCACCGTATATACGTCGATACGGACACTCGAACGCTTGTCAACTGCTCAGAGACAGTATTAGTTTTGTGTGTCTGAGCTTTAGAACCGCTGTCACTGTAATCTTTTCTGTATTCTTTGTTTTATCTCTTGGCTACTTGAGCTCATTTCGGTGCCATTACTTTTCAGGGCCATTACTGAATCATTTGTGTTCTGTATTTCATTATTGCGGCATTACGCTTTCCTTTGGTCCTCTGAATATTTTGGCGGATGTTTGAGTAGGTTTTCCGACGTTGGATGTATACACCCAGATATTTAGATTGCTTTACCATTCGTATGACTTGTTGTGAATAGATACCACGAAATTACTCGTGTCTTCATTTAAGATCATAATTCCTGATTTCTCTGTCCCAAACTCAGGACCTAGATTTGTCGCTGCGTTGCCACACATATTCGCTAGTATTCTGTAAATATCTTGCATTGTCCGCTAGCATCCCTATGACGTCCGCATACATTAATCCACGGAAATTATGTTGCACGCTTTGCCAGTTACGAATAGAAGATCAATAAAACCTTAATTAAATGTTTTCTGTTAATTTTTTCAATGCTTCTAACATAATCATTGAAGAACAACAATGCTTCTAACATAATCATTGAACAACAATGCAGACATTGGACGTTCTTGCTTCATTCCTCGCTAAATTCTCACTGTTTCTTTGCATTTAGGGCATTCTCCTAAGATTTGTACTCGGTTGCTTCAACATATTTTCCTCAGTCAGTCCGGCCATAAAAGTGACATCAGTGGCCAATTGTTGAACATGAACTGGTGCAGGCAGGTCCCATAGAAGCCGGTTTTATGTAAAGGTTCAGAGTTACAGTAGGTAGTGGTCACACCAATCTCGGTGAAGCGATGTCCCACTACTCAATGGAGCTGCACTCCTCACTTACATCCCTTGTCCTGACCTTTGACACCTGCCTAGCCCTTCAATGATTTTCTTATCCTCTAACCTTGGCAGATCACACGAAATGCTATAGCAGTAGCGAGAGCAAAGGTAAATACGCAAAGAAAGCTATCGCTGTACCATGTCGTTGGTCATATTTGCCGAGGAGTAGATTCATCGTGAAACAAGCCAATTTTAACCACGGAGGATGCACTGTGTAGATTATTTCTAGTGTCTAGGAAGTATTAAGGCCTTAATTTGCACTATATCCTGTGTTTGTTTGCGCCATGTTCGGCGGCTTTTAGAGCTGCACTATCTCAGGAATCAGCCCAAATTTTCACAGACAGAACTAGCATGTTCTTGCGCGTGACCTTGCTGTGAGCTTGGCTGCGACTTGGCTAAGAAATGCTTCGCATTAAAAAAAAATTCTTTTGGGTATGCAGTCAGTGTGTCCAGTAGGAGCCCTTCTCAAGTATGCTATTAACCTTTAAATAGTTGCCACGGGTAATATCGAGAATAAATATTTTAAAAAGGTGGGTGATTATTCGAAGTTTGAAATTCGAACCAAATATTACGTACTAACTATTCGCATTCAAGAATGGTCCATTGGTTATTTTAGAATATCGGAATAACCAATTATATTGCAACAACCGGCTGTTGAAGTGTGGGTACTGTTCTCCGACTACTGAATGTGTTATTGCAAATTATCAGAAGGTAATCAATGAAAAAAGCTTTCGAAGCAATGTAGAAACAAAATGGACATTTAACTTCACATTACCCTGAATTCTTTCGCCAGAAGAAAAACATTCCAATTGAGCTAAAAATAGCTGTACGTGACGTAAAAACATCCAAGATTGCTATCACATAATTTGCTACCCCGTATGAGATTTCTAAGTTCATTTAAAAACAACTGAACGAGGCATCTAGCACAAAACAGTGCATTGATATTCAATAGCTTGCTCCCTGAACAAACTCAAACTTGGCAGGTGAACCATATCGCATCTTTGGGCAGTCTGTAAAATAACTGGTATTGCAGAGATGGCGACTTCAATTCATGCACCTGGACGGAGGTAGTCGCATGAGGCTCTTGGAGTGTTCACCCTCGTTAAGAGCACCACGCGCGAAGCGTTGTTTTCCGAGACAACGACACAGGGACACGTTTTTGGTGCGTGACCACAGATGACGTGAAAAATAGCATTTCTCTCTCTTAACAGCCCTGTTTAGATTTATGATCACCGGTTCGGTATGTTACAAAATGGCAACAACACGTGAGAGGAGGTTAAGCTTTCTTTTCAGCTTCACAGTCGGAGACAGCATAAATGACAACGTGTGATTCTTGCTTGAACTTATCATGTAGTAGTTATGTCTTTTACGTTGCAACCAGTGATGTTTTTCTTGCAGCGAGCCCTTTCACATGTTATACCGGCACGGAAGCCTATCACCAAAATGTTTTGCCGTCAAGTTCTGACAATTTCTTGGTGACAAATTGTTGAGCGATAAACATTATTCAGCGGCCATATATCCTTGAAAGTTTGCTTGCAATCAGCCTCTAAATATGTTCAGTAGGTATTAGCACAGATATTTTAATGAGAAATGATGATCTTGTGTATAAAACTTATCCTAACGGTCTCTGATAGTCAGCTACCAGCTTTCTTTCCGGAGTTAGTATCACTGTGGCAGCCAATTATGACGAAATAAATATTTCCCTTTTAAATAAATGCGTCTGTGTTTGACAACTCGATTCAATTACTATTCGTAATCTATTCATATTCGAAAAAAATTACCGACGATTACGTTACTTCCTAATGCGAAATTTGAGCGCAGCAAATAAGCTGTTTCACCTTTTGGATAGATTGAGGCAAAGAAATCGAGCAACACATGTATGCGCTATCACAGAATTTTTTTTTATTTTTCACACGTATTCCTTTAACAAAGACTCCACTAACAGTTCTTGACAGTCATGAAGGAAGCTTTGTGGTCGGAGAAATAGACTGATATATGTTCGACTTGGTACACCAATGCCTGATTCTCAAAGACGAGATCTATACAAGTGCCTCGCGAGGTTGTCACAGCCGTGGGGGAAGCAGAGGCTAAGCGCCGCCGCCGAGAAGACCCTGCCGTTCGCGCCGCCGAAGCGGAGGCTCATTGCCGCCGTCGAGAGCAACCAGCAGTAAGCGAGGCTGAAGCAGAAGCTCATCGCCGCCGCCGAGAAGACCCTGCAGTTCGCGCCGCCGAAGCGGAGGCTCATCGCCGCCGTCGAGAGCAACCAGCAGTAAGCGGAAGCGGAGGGGGGCGGCGTGTACACCCAGCGGCAAACGATGGGGGCAGAAGCGCGCGCAGCAAGCGGACAACACGATAAAGGGAGGAGGGAAGAGATAGCAGCGACTGACTGATGCCTTTGACTGATACTCTTTCTGCATGGCGGCGACGGTGTTCTATGCAGTCACGTTATCTTGACTCTCTAGCGGCGTCAGCGGCATCCAGCGGTATCAGTCGGTCGCTGCTAGCGCTGGGGGGATGAAAGGGGGGCGGAGCTGGTTACGAGGCCGACGACAACGCCGACGACAACGCCGACGACGACGCGAAACCCAGGAACGGACGCCAAAGAGCTGCGCTCTAAAAAGTTAAGATTCCTTACCTCTACTATTTTACTGTTTCACACATTTATCATGGCTATATTTCACGAAGCTCGTTGGTGATCAATCTTGCCCTTGAGTTGTGAAACACTGATATCGCCGTCCATGTAAGGACTTGTAAGGTGTCTAAGGTGCGCGAGAAATAAAATTTGTTTTCACGTTCAATTCAGGTGGTGCTGACGACCAGCCCCCGGAAAATCGTATTTATGTGCCATATGGAATTTACACCTTCAAGTACGCATGTGAAGTGTGCGCTGTAATGGAAATTGCGTTATTTGGACAGTACGGTAAGTGTTAGTTTGGTGGAGGAGGATGGAGCTGCTGGTATTGTGTTACCTGAGTGAATTCATGTACGGCTTGGTTGCAAAGACATCGAGGTTAAGAAATCTTAGTTTTTGAATAACCAGAGGTAAATGCGTGAGTATGGCGTTGGGGAATTTTGCTTGTTGACTTTGGCTTTGTGTCCTGCACTCGTTGGCTTCTTTTGTACACTCCTGTTTCTTCCTTAGAAAATAACAAAACCCAGACTAAGGATGTGGGGATAAATTGAACTATAGGACATGATTCTGCAAGAAATCATTTTTAGTGCAGAAGCGGTTTTGCCGGGATCTCTCGTAGACTACCGTTTCTTGGATGGAACGGAAATTACGTCATCCTCCAGCATTACGGTCTCTAGAATCCATGGACCTCCTCGGTTCAGAAAGACCAATCTGCCATTTCTAACCCTTTTATCCCATTCACGGGAAGTGAATGGTGTTCACTTTCGCTACGCTTTGTCTCTCATCGGCAGCAACGTTCGGGCATTATCTCGGCGGACTTCTTCTGATTGGTTCGGAATATAGAGAAACGAAGGAGCAACCTATGGTCACACACAACGGATCGCGATGTCACTGAGACAGGATGGTGGCGCCAGCTGTGACCATGGCTGTAAAACACGGCGAAACACACCGCGCGGTTACATATGGCACCACCATTCCGCCGCATATAAAGTCCCATAAAATATCGACATGTCACCGTCGACTACACACACTTGCCATTCTATTAGATTGGCGTTGCTTCTGGCAGCATAAGCCAGAATTTGAACGCCCCTGGCTCATGATCATTGCTCGGACTCGTCAAATAAGTTTTACGAATACTTCATGACTCCTTAACACATTCTACATGCGTGAGCTCATCGCGGCTAAGTCTTAGTTTACGCTTGGTCATAACGCCTTGTGACAGAGCTGAGTCCAGAGTGTTGGCTGCATCAACGGCAAAGAATACAACGGAGCTCGCGGCTTCGGTAGAAAACTAATTTGGCTCACCGCAAGCTTTTCAAGCATGATGTCTCCTCCGTCTTTGATTAAATCGACCGCTATTCCATATTATCCTGCCGCATTTCCTCGTTTCATGTTTTCTAAGGCCCTTCTAACTTCATCGCAAGGCAGGCACGTACTCAGGATTCTTCTTCGGGGGGAAACCCAAGGTAACTTTTCTATGCAAATGAAGGGGGGTACCTTTTCTAGCACAAATGTGAATAACGCTAACTATTCGCAATAAAAACGCGTAAATCGACAAAAGAGAAATGAAATAAGGTGTATTTTACACGTACGCCTGTGCGATACACCTCTAGTTTACTTGGCAAACAAAAAACCACGTAAAATGGACTCGCGCACGAAAGAAGCGCAAGGAAGAACACTGCCAAGAACAAGTAAAGAAGCAATGGTGTAAAATAAAGATTACTTTAGTAGAATAGAATTAAAAAAATTGTACTTGGCAACAAAGGTACACGGACCGCGCGGAGTTGTTACTCCGCCATCCAATCACAGAAGTAAACAAAATTGTCGTCATGCGGCCTTTTCGAAATGGCGTCGTACTTGATACTTCCGGAGCGTCTGCTGTTCTTGAAGAGCCTTTTCATCGGCGGAAGCAATGAGGTCTGCAACAGACATGGACAAAATGTATCGAGTCTGAGGATTTCGCTCTTCAAAAGTCTGCGGTTCAGTTCATTTCACTGCTGAAACCATTTTACTCATGAAAGTTCACAACAAATAGTTGTAGCGAAGCAAGCTTGTTATTTCAGTTCAATAAAGAATTGGGCATTCGCCATTCTACTCTAATTAGCGAGGGAAAAGGTATAAAATTACGTGATAATAATCTTACTTTTGTAGTTACAGCCTTATTTGGGTAACAGAAAAAGTTTAAAGTACGAATTATTTGCAGCCTCGCGGAGGAACAGTGGCTGGCGGTTATGAGGGCGTGGGCGGGGCTTCATTGCAGACTTCAGTTGTACCCGACTATAGTGGCGTTTTTCGAATTAGCTCTGCAAGAACTATACATAAATATACAGGATGTCCGAGCTAACTTTGACCAAGATTTTGAAAAAAAAAAACTTATGCGTTCTTCAGAACAGAAATCGCGTGGATGTTGTTAGCATTTATCTAAACCTACATTACCATTTTTTGCTAGTCTTTTTTGAGTAATTAGCCGAGATAAATTAATTAGCTTTTCAAATATATTTTGAAACGTTCAGCCGTCAATAGGAAACTTGTGGAACTCCACAAATACTGCCCAACCCAGGCACTTCCAACGAGATAGACTTGGCGTGGCCGTTTTTATTCGGGAAAAACGAAAACCCGAGGAGTTTAAAAATACCACGTGACAGCGCGCTCTGTGCGCCCGAATGCGCCACGATTACAGCGCTCTCAACCGTGCTTTGTAAAAAACATCGCTCGCTTCGCGCCTTTCGTGCTGCCCACGAAAGTGCTTCGCGTTCTGCTTGGTTCCGAGATAAACGCCAGTGGGTTCGTGCGGCAGTTGAAATACAGCGCGGCTCCCGTTTCCGCGGCGATAATTGCGGTCTCACGCTAGCAGAATGCATGCGGAGGAAAAATGACAAGCTCATTAGTTCGAATTTGGGAGCAACACCCCAACAAGCAAACACGTATTATAACAAGCTTGATAACGTCGTGTGAATTACGCTGGTTGTCCTAAATAGAAGAATTGTAAACTGACACGGAAGGTTGCTTTTTAGCTTCCTGTCCATACCTTGTCGGCAGAGAATAATTTGTAATTTCACATTACTTGCGTGCCTTTTCCACGTCGTACAAAAGTTTCACACAAATGACAGTTTTCATGGATAACGGTTGTAGAGATTTATTCGCGGTAATGTCTGTCTAAATAAATGTGTTTAAACAAGTCGCCCTCCGCCATAATGCTGTATTGGCACCTTTTCAACACGTCCGACGTAGCTTTTTTGAAGACGCAAAGCGGTATGTCGCTGCAGGCCTCAGCTATCTCTGCCTTTAGCGCTTCTGGTGTTGTAGGTTTGCGGTACACTCGGTCTTTCACGTGCCCCCACAAGAAGAAGTCAAGAGGTGTCAAGTCCGGTGACCTTGCAGGCCATGCCACTGGGCAATGCCACTAGTCCATGCCACCCGACCCATTGGCGTTTGAAGCCTTCGTCAAGCCAGGCTCGGGCAAGGCTGCTGCTGTGAGCTGGTGCACCGTCGTGCTGATACCAAGTTCGCTTTAAAAACGCAAGAGGAAGATCACAGCGAAAATTTTCGACTGGGCCTTCCAAGATGTCGTTCACGTGCCGCTGAGAAGTCAGCATGCGGTCAAAAAATATGGGGCCAATTATTCTTCCCTCCAAGATACCGCACCACACACTGAATGACCACGGTGTCTGGTCTGCGCCACCCAATGCGGGTTCGTATCGCCCCAGTAAAGCGCATTATGGATGTTGGCTTGAGAATTTCTGGAGGAGACTGCCTCATCTGTCCAGAGCACTTTGTCAACAAAAACCGGTATTTCGTGACGGTTCACAAGGCTCCAATTTGAGAAATCAACCCGCCATTGAAAGTCACTTTCTTGCAGCTTTTGATGCAGTTGGAGGTGATACGGATATATTTCAGCCTTCCTAATAACTCTTGACACTCAAGACTGAAATTCCGACCTCAACACTCACATCACGCACGCTGGAATGAAGGTTTACAGTCGTGAAAGCCAAAATGTCTCCTGCAGCCTCTTCACTGATGGTCCCCTTTCTGTGGCGCGTCTTCTTGAAGCTACGTGTTTCTTTCAGCGTCAAGTAACTCCTCATAATTGTGTTCGCGCTGGGTCTTCCCCCACACTGCCAATTTCGGTATACCTTGCCAGCTTTCCTCTTGTCGCCCCGTGCCGCTCCCAAGGCTGACCATGTTCGCCTTCTGCTCGCTTGAGTACGGCATGCTTTAGGCACTGCCAACAAATCCTTCGAAACGGTTGCGCGGCACGACAGTAATAGACAGTTAAGCCCACATGCATCTAGCCGCTGGCACAGCTTGGAAGAAAAACGGCGTTGTAACAAATGATGCTCTTTCTCTCGCACAGGTTCCAGATGTATGATGCATGTTTTGTGTGTATTTTTTTATTTCGCATCGACTTGAACACTGGAAAAAAGTTTCTCGTCATATTGAAATAAACGGCTGATGACGTCGCGTTCTTCGGCGACAGGCGCGAGCGGCTGCTGACGAAGCGCTTTTTCGGAGCGCCGTCGCCAGCCGCTGCCAGTAATGTCAGAGCCGAGCAAAGGTTGAAGCCCTTTCTCGTAAGTGAAGGGAAGGCGCGGCGCAGGCGATGTTTTTACAAATCACTCATGCGAGCGCTGTAATCGCGGCGCATTCAGGCGCACAGAGCGCGCTGTCACGTGGCATTTTTAAAACTCCGCGGGCTTTAGTTTTTCCCGAATAAAAACGGCCACGCTAAGTCTATCTCATTGGAAGTACCTGGGTTGGGCAATATTTGTGAAGCTCCACAACTTTCCTATTGATGCCTGAACGCTTCAAGCTATATTTTGAAAGTTAATTAATTTATCTCGGCTAATTAGTCAAAGAGGAGCAAAAAATGGTACTGTAAGTTTAGATAAACGCTAACAACATCCACGCGATTTCTGTTCTGAAGAACGCATACGTTTTTTCAAAACCTTGGTCCAAGTTAGCTGGGACAGTCTGTATAATTGCGGAACAATCACAGTTCTTTTGGATCCCTCGTTTACTGGTCTAACAAGTTAAGTGCCGCTACCGACTCGTATTGTTATTTGGGAAGTTACGTAACGATGCATGACCGCCAGCCGCGTACAACCGCGTATAGCGCAGGAAGCTGCAATTCTGCACCTACTACGGCCACCGCGGAAGCTTAGAAAAACACCTACATAAGCACAGCAGAGAAGTGACTACGTTAGGCGGCTCGAATGATAACTGTAGAAGCCTCATTGAGAACACACGGAATTGTTCTTCACTGCCGGGGGCGTTTTCTCTACTTCATTTTTAAATAAAAAGATGTTGATTCATAAATATTTACATACAGAACGGTTAAATTTGTAATTTTTTGCTTTTCCTTCCTGTTTGGCTGTTGCCTTGGCTCTTTCCCTTAGTAGACTGCTTAATTTCTCAAATTCTTGCGACCCTTGTTTCCATTTGGCAATTTTATACGAAAAGAGCTGTACAATTAGGGGAAAACCAGACGAGTTAACGAGTGACAGTTATATCGCCTATGAGTTTAAGGGTTATTGCAGGGTTTGATGATGGACGCTGTCTCGGATTATCTTATTTTCTACCTTATCTAACCCATATCACGGGTATATGGTTCCGAGGATCTTCCAGCGTCGCGGTGAGCCGTCACTCGAAGAAATAATGAAACAAAAAGAAAAGTTAAACGCAATCGGTATTTTCTCTGGCAGCAACTCGTTCCACGTGCATACAGACCAGCTGACCACGAATTGAATTCCTTTCCTGGTCCCTGGATCAGTCTAAACGAAGAAGGTTGAACTAACGAAGCAACAACGATGCGCGTGACCGTTGAATAGACGGTGACAACTGAATGCATCTGGAGTTAATCGCGCGGGCACCGAATTGATGAGGAAACTGGCCTTCCCCATACCAGGAGACGTCGATAACTACCGCCATCCAAAAGGAGTTAAAAAGGCAGCAAAATGTTGACCGCCGAATAGTTGTCAAGTCTCAACATTGATTTGGCGGCGCTTAAGGAACGTGTGTGAGAAGTGGTGGCGTGGACGGTGAGGGGGGATGTGCCCCCACTGGCGCCCCCTTGGATACGTGCCTGTGGCAAGGTATAGAAGGAGCCTCTGTAACCTGTTCATTACTACTTTCAATGGAGGTATCCTGACTGCTCTGGGTATTGTACAGCGGAGTATATAATTCTTCTGCTGTTTTTATTTTGTCATAAAATATATAAATTGCTTATGCCGGCCATATAAAATGCTGATGACTTTACCCAGCTTACCTTTCAGTGCATACATCGTGGCGTCTCCTATGCCAACTTTTCTTCTTTCTGATTTCATGCTCCAGCCACTTTTTACTGCCTCCTCCATCTTCCCACGTTATAATTTTGAATGTCCCTTATTTTCCTCTTGTTGATTCGTTTTTACAGTTCAGCAAATTCTATGTGATTTTTGAGTTGTATAATTTCATGCTGTGTCATGTCCCTATTAGGTCCTTTTTTACGTGGGAGAGCTTACCTACTGGTTGTTTTGGTACATTATCTCCCCCTTCAGTTGCTGCTTCTGAAATCAATCTGGTTAAGATTTCATTCATGACTTTTATGCTATCTTCAGCTTCGTGTTCTAAGGCTGCATATATGTTTGCGAGCACTGGCCTGAATTCATCTGCTTTTACGCTTACAGCGTCTAAGTTGACCCAATTCTTCTTAACTAATTTTATCATTTCTCTCTTGAAATTGAGAGAAATCCCAGGCCTCACTAACCTATGATCACTGTATTTTACCTTGCCTAATACGTCTACATCCTGCATTATGATCGA
Source organism: Dermacentor variabilis (assembly GCF_050947875.1). Classification (NCBI taxonomy): domain Eukaryota; kingdom Metazoa; phylum Arthropoda; class Arachnida; order Ixodida; family Ixodidae; genus Dermacentor; species Dermacentor variabilis. Next base: position 83,396,396 of record NC_134578.1, read on the forward strand.
ATCGGCAGAGTATGAAATCTATTTGATTACTTGTTGCTCCAGTAGGGCTTTTCCATATCCACTTCCGGTTACTGCGCCTCCTGAAGAACGTATTCAATGTTCGGAGCCTATTCCTTTTCGTGATTTCTACAAACATCTCTCCTCTAGTGCAGCTAAAATCCACGCCGTAGTTGCGAATTGCTTGTTCCCTAGCCTGCTTTTCTCCCACTTTTGCATTAAAATAGCCTACAACTGCAGTATACTGATTGTGCACCTGTGTCATTGGTAAATAAACGTCTTTATAAAAAATGCTTTATTCCGTCATCATCATGACTGGACTTTGGAGCGTAGGCTTGTGCTACCTTGATTCTATACTTCCTATTTCAATTTATTACGACGAATGCTGCCCTTTCATTAATGCTGTCGAATATGTCAATGTTGCCTGCTATCTCTTTAAGGATTGGAAATCGTACCCCGTATTCTGTCTTATCTGGAAGACCTCGGTTGCAGAGGACATAGGTGTTAGCCCCATCTGTATAAGCCTCGCCGGTTCTTCTAACTTCACCAAGGCCAATAATATTCCAGGCAACGCTTGATAATTCATCAAAGAGCCCTGCTAAGCTAACCTCACTCGAGAGCTTTCGCGTTTTGAAAGTTGCCAGGTTGAGTTTCCAATGCCGGCCTGTCCGGAACCAAAGATTCTTAGCACCCTCTGACGCGTCGCAGTTCTGACCGCCGCATTGGTGAGGTGCTCTGCAGCTGCTGGGGACTGAGGGCCATGGGTTAATTGCAGGAGTCATGTAGTGTGCACAATTTAAATAGGCTTAAAATGCTTTTCGCATTCAGTAGGATGTTTTGATTCATGAACGTTTAGATGGCGCAGAAAATGCGTCATAGGATTAGCGATGGAAGGAGAACTGTGCGCAAGGCTAGAGAGGGTTCTGAATGGTGCACGCACATTTGGTGGAGTAGAGTAGGAACTCGATTAGACGAACTTTTTGTGGCGCCATAGTGTATTAGAATTATCTTATTTTTATATTACCCATAACAAAACATAGTCACAGTGCGACAGTCAAGGTAAGATATTGCTCCGGCTTTGGTTGACGAAGTTACTCATACCTTTTAAACCGTCTTTCTGCCAGTGTTGTCGAGGAGGCTCTTCTGCAATGGGTAAAACAACGGTTTCTTTCACAAGCCCAATTGCCAGAGCTCAATGCATGCCGTATTGCGTGATCTTAAATTCCGTAAATTTCCTCGATCATCGTAGCGACCAAGATCCTATGCGGCGACTTCGTAACTGTATGTCGTGGCCGTTTTCCTTTGACTGTGCGAAATGTTGTGGCTGCCGTGAAATTTGTATCATCCACTGCGGCCCATGATTGCGTCCCATTTGTCCCAGCACAGACTGTGCTGCACTTAATTTAATATGGTTGGGATTTTCTCAAAGTTTGTGTAACACGCAAATTCGGATCAACCGCGGTCGTATCACATAGGCTTGATTGTAGTAGCAATGCGTGCGTGTTTTTATGTTCTTGAAGCAAAGAAATGAGCGCTACAAAGACGTGGACTAATTCGCTCACATCAAGCTTCTGGTGCTTTTATGTTTTTTTTGCTTTTCTTGCGGTGTTTATGCTTTGTCACTGACTGCATGAGCCAGAAGAATCCGAAAACGAGGGGCCTGGCTTTTTGAAAGTGATCACATTTTACTACCTCACTCAACCTCACCCACGTACGTAAGTTGAGGTGGACTTACGACACCTCTCGTTGGCTTTCAGTGGCCGCCATCGACATCACCGTGATTGTACTTCAACTTCATTACTGAGGTTGAGGTCGAATTTTCAGCCTGAACATCATTCCTAGAGCGCGTAGTCGGGTAGTCATTGTCGAATGTGTTCCACGTGCATCATCATCATCATCAGCCTAGTTACGCCCACTGCAGGGCAAAGGCCTCTCCCATACTTCTCCAACTACCCCGGTCATGTACTAATTGTGGCCATGTTGTCCCTGCAAACGTCTTAATGTCATCCGCCCACCTAACTTTCTGCCGCCCCCTGCTACGCATCCCTTCCCTTGGAATCCAGTCCGTAACCCTTAGTGACCATCGGTTATCTTCCCTCCTCATTACATGTCCGGCCCATGCCCATTTCTTTTTCTTGATTTCAACTAAGATGTCGTTTACCCGCGTTTGTTGCCTCACCCAATCTGCTCTTTTCTTATCCCTTGACGTCACACCCATCATTCTTCTTTCCATAGCTCGTTGCGTCGTCCTCAATTTCAGCAGAACCCTTTTCGTAAGTCTCCAGGTTTCTGCCCCATATGTGAGTACTGGTAACACACAGCTGTTATACACTTTCCTTTTGAGGGATAGTGGCAACCTGCTGTTCATGATTTGAGAATGCCTGCCAAACGCACCCCAGCCCATTCTTATTCTTCTGGTTATTTCAGTCTCATGATCCGGATCCGTGGTCACTACCTGCCCTAAGTAGATGTAGTCCCTTACCCCTTCCAGTGCTTCGCTACCTATCGTAAACTGCTGTTCTCTTCCGAGCCTGTTAAACATTACTTTAGTTTTCTGCAGATTAATTTTCAGACCCACCCTTCTGCTTTGCCTCTCCAAGTCAGTGAGCATGCATTGCAATTGGTCTCCTGAGTAACTAAGCAAAGCAATATCATCAGCGAATCGCAAGTTGCTAAGGTATTCTCCATCAACTTTTATCCCCAATTCTTCCCACTCCAGGCCTCTGAATACCTCCTGTAAACATGCTGTGAATAGCATTGGAGATATCGTATCTCCCTGTCTGACGCCTTTCTTTATAGGGATTTTGTTGCTTTCTTTGTGGAGGACTACGGTGGCTGTGGAGCCGCTATAGATATCTTACAGTATCTTTACATATGGCTCATCTACACCCTGATTCCGTAATGCCTCCATGACTGCTGAGGTTTCGACTGAATCAAACGCTTTCTCGTAATCAATGAAAGCTATATATAACGGTTGGTTATATTCTGCACATTTCTCTATCACTTGATTGATAGAGTGAATATGGTCTATTGTTGAGTAGCCTTTACGGAATCCTGCCTGGTCCTTTGGTTGACAGAAGCCTAAGGTGTTCCTGATTCTATTTACGATTACCTTAGTAAATACTTTGTAGGCAACGGACAGTAAGCTGATCGGTCTATAATTTTTCAAGTCTTTGGCGTCCCCTTTCTTATGGATTAGGATTATGTTAGCGTTCTTCCAAGATTCCGGTACGCTCGAGGTTATGAGGCATTGCGTATACAGGGTGGCCAGTTTCTCTAGAACAATCTGACCACCATCCTTCAACAAATCTGCTGTTACCTGATCCTCCCCGGCTGCCTTCCCCCTTTGCATAGCTCCTAAGGCTTTCTTTACTTCTTCTGGCGTAACCTGTGGGATTTCGAATTCCTCTAGGCTATTCTCTCTTCCACTATCGTCGTGGGTGCCACTGGTGCTGTATAAATCTCTATAGAACTCCTCAGCCACTTGAACTATCTCATCCATATTAGTAACGATATTGCCGGCTTTGTCTCTTAACGCACACATCTGATTCTTGCCTATTCCTAGTTTCTTCTTCACTGTTTTTAGGCTTCCTCCGTTCCTGAGAGCCTGTTCAATTCTATCCATATTATAGTTCCTGATGTCCGCTGTCTTACGCTTGTTGATTAACTTAGAAAGTTCTGCCAGTTCTATTCTAGCTGTAGGGTTAGAGGCTTTCATACATTGGCGTTTCTTGATCAGATCTTTCGTCTCCTGCGATAGCTTACTGGTTTCCTGTCTAACGGAGTTACCACCGACTTCTATTGCGCACTCCTTAATGGTTCCCATGAGATAGTCGTTCATTGCTTCAACACTAAGGTCCTCTTCCTGAGTTAAAGCCGAATACCTGTTCTGTAGCTTGATCCGGAATTCCTCTAGTTTCCCTCTTACCGCTAATTCATTGATTGGCTTATTGTCATTGATTGGCCACGTGCATAAACCTACCTAAACACGGCCTGATGCCCTTAGTAATAGAGCCATAATAAAGCAAATTAAATACGCGTAATGCTTTGTTCGTAGTTCCAACCGCAAAACATGAGAGAAAGAGAGAACGCTCTTTAATGAGTCCTGGAAAGGGTTATCTGGGGGCCTGTCTAGCTTGCTACTTCATATAAATATGAAGGAAAAAATGAACTGATATGCGCAGTCCACGTCTTAGAGACACATCATAAACAATGCAGTACAGACGACGCCATTCTACAAACTAAAGTACCTCATTGAGACATGTGTCTCTGAGAAACATGGTTTGTTGAGGTGACCTATGACTTGGGTAAACAATTGGTTTTTTGCGCTACGGATAATGTCGCTGTGAACGGCGTTCCGGTGACCTTAGCTGGGAGAATCTCCTTTATCGTCTGCAAACTCCAGCTGGAATCGCGGAATTTTCATTTCTTTTTCCCTCGTCCTAAAGAAAGAGCGAACTAAGAAAACGTTTGCGGCTGCTTAAATGGCTGCTGCAGAACGTAGCGCTCTCCAGCTGATTGGCGCATTTTAGTGTCATATTATAAATCGCAGTATTCTGAGAGAAAGAAACGTGGTAATTTTGTGCGCCTTTCATAAAACCAGCCGCGGCGTTGAGGGAGACCATCTTGCGACTGAGTCGCAAAACATCACGCCAAGTGAGCTAGGATCAATGCAGTTTTGGTACGGGTGCGCAATCTTAAGGCTGAATCGCAAAATGGCATTTCGAATACACCACACTTTAGTGAAAGACATATAGTACATTTCTTCCGTAATTCTACTCATTTAGTTTTATATATTTAAACTCATCATTGACTGGAAAAAAATAACATTCTCACTTACACGCGGTTATTCCCGAATAGTTGTTGCACCATGCTTTCTAATATTTGGCAATATTAAAGCATGCTTTGCGCGATCTTTCGTTAAGTAATCTCGTGGTAATTTTTCAATGTGAGAATTCAATGTTATTTTGGTTATCTTGAAAGAAGTAGTTCTTTTGAATGCATCTTTACAAAACGCGAAAATACCGCGATACGTCATTGTATGAAATGAAGAAAAAAAAAACATTCTATTGATAAACAATATGCGTGGATGTACATGTCAAGGTAGACGTGGTGCGTGCAACATTTAAATGCGTGATGATTTTTATGCCTAACCAACCAGAAATTTGTCTGTCGCGTAAGCCAATGAGTGGCTCATACTCTCTTGAGCAATGGTTCATGCCCCCGTAAGCAAGCAACAACAACAACAACAAAAGAAAAGATGCTATCGCTCATACTCACTTAAGGAACAGGATACAAGCGCTCAGTAAAGTGAAGCCAACAATGCACACGTTCTTTGAAACCCCTGTACAGCACACAGAACCAGCATACGTTTCAATAAAAAACACGCTCAAAATAAGCACCCGAAACAGGAATAAAGCACTGCATACTCCCCTCCGCAAATGTAGCGGTGCTTATAACGCAATAGCGTTAAGGAGCCCTTGTCGCAGAAAATCCCGCACCGGCGTCAGCCTCCCGCGTCCAGCGTCGGCATCAAAAACAGATTTCGGACCACACATACCCAGGCCGTTCATGTGACGCAAGGAATTCACTGAACTAATTGCACTTCTCAAGCTAAAATCGACTTACACACAACCTACAGACAAGATAGCTCTCGGATTGTGATTTGAATATACGAGAAAACGTAATTCGTATACGCGAAAAATCAAAGAAACTCCTTTTCCAGCGTTTATACTATGTACAGACCCGAGACGGCGTCTGCCATTTGAGCACGCCGGCGCGTAAATATCTCAGAGTCCACGAAGTGGCGCGCCCGCTTCCTTGAAACACTTCCAGGTGGCACTGGCCTCCGCCGCGTCATCCATCCATCCATCCATCGCGGCCCATGCAAGAGGCCGCGTTTCGACTAGGGAGCCCGCCTTCGTGCCCCCGCGTTCTCCGCGAGCGCTTCCCGGTAAACATTCCTGTTACATACGCTGCAGTTGCCGGGAAGCGCGAGAAGTAGTCAGGGATCTTTGAATGCTATCGGCTTCCCACTCTTAAAGGCAAAGTTTAAGCGTCCTCCAAATTTTTGGAACAGCTTCGCTAAATTAACCTTAATTCACCTTAATTAACCCCAAAGGTTGTGCTTTCGATTTCCACCAAAAGCCGAGGGTTCGAGTGCCTTAATTAACACTATCTTAATTAACCCTGGATAATTATTTTCGGTTTAAATAACATCAGTGGTCGTGGGCTCGAGTGCCGTAATGAACTCTATCTTAATTAAACCTGCCTTATCTGAGTGTTTATAAGGGTTTATACAAGTCGGATCAAGTTCCATAACATTGATAATGACACCGGGATGCGTGGAGATGAGCGAGTCGTACAATGCTTACGCATATTTAGACAACTCGCATCGGATCAAGTTCCATAACATTGATGATGACACCTGGATGCGTGGAGATAAGCGAGTCGTACAATGCTTACGCATATTTAGACAACTCGCATCGGATCAAGTTCCATAACATTGATAATGACACCGGGATGCGTGGAGATGGGCGAGTTGTACAATGCTTAGCATATTTAGACAACTCGCATCGGATCAAGTTCCATAACATTGATAACGACACCGGGATGCGTGGAGATGAGTGAGTTGTACAATGCTTACGCATATTCAGACAACTCGCATCGGATCAAGTTCCATATCATTGATAATGACACCGGGATGCGTCGAGACGAGCGAGTCGTACAATGCTTGCGCATATTTAGAGAACTCGCATCGGATCAAGTTCCATAACATTGATAATGACACTGGGATGCGTGGAGATGAGCGAGTCGTACAATGCTTGTGCATATTTAGACAACTCGCATCGGATCAAGTTCCATAACATTGATAATGACACCGGGATGTGTGGAGATGAGCGAGTCGTACAATGCTTACGCATATTTAGACAACTCGCATCGGATCAAGTTCCATAACATTGATAATGACACCGGGATGCGTGGAGATGGGCGAGTTGTACAATGCTTACGCATATTTAGACAATTCGCATCGGATCAAGTTCCATAACATTGATAATGACACCGGGATGCGTGGAGATGGGCGAGTTGTACAATGCTTAGCATATTTAGACAACTCGCATCGGATCAAGTTCCATAACATTGATAACGACACCGGGATGCGTGGAGATGAGTGAGTTGTACAATGCTTACGCATATTCAGACAACTCGCATCGGATCAAGTTCCATAACATTGATAATGACACTGGGATGCGTGGAGATGAGCGAGTCGTACAATGCTTGTGCATATTTAGACAACTCGCATCGGATCAAGTTCCATAACATTGATAATGACACCGGGATGCGTGGAGATGGGCGAGTTGTACAATGCTTAGCATATTTAGACAACTCGCATCGGATCAAGTTCCATAACATTGATAACGACACCGGGATGCGTGGAGATGAGTGAGTTGTACAATGCTTACGCATATTCAGACAACTCGCATCGGATCAAGTTCCATATCATTGATAATGACACCGGGATGCGTCGAGACGAGCGAGTCGTACAATGCTTGCGCATATTTAGAGAACTCGCATCGGATCAAGTTCCATAACATTGATAATGACACTGGGATGCGTGGAGATGAGCGAGTCGTACAATGCTTGTGCATATTTAGACAACTCGCATCGGATCAAGTTCCATAACATTGATAATGACACCGGGATGTGTGGAGATGAGCGAGTCGTACAATGCTTACGCATATTTAGACAACTCGCATCGGATCAAGTTCCATAACATTGATAATGACACCGGGATGCGTGGAGATGGGCGAGTTGTACAATGCTTACGCATATTTAGACAATTCGCATCGGATCAAGTTCCATAACATTGATAACGACACCGGGATGCGTGGAGATGAGCGAGTTGTACAATGCTTACGCATATTTAGACAACTCGCATCCGATCAAGTTCCATAACATTGATAAAATAAAATAATAGTTAAAATGAAGAACACCTAGAAGAAGGACCGCGAGTTCAGCTATGGCTCATGATCTCTTCCCGTCCATGTTCTCAGATAATATAGCACATGTAGTAGACGAAGACCTGCTAGTGTCAGCCAGTGCCACTGCTAGACGTGGAACAAAGGCAGACGTGGAACATGCTTTCAACCACAGGCATAAAACGCTATGCCACCTTAGGACCAAGGAACTGCTCAAAAAATTCTAACATGCGACCGCGAGGCATCTAGACCACGAGTTACTAGACCTAGACCCAGGCTATAAATTGCATCAAAGTTTCGTGCGAACAAGTGAAGTTGTGTGCGCAATGGCGGATAGAGCTTCAGCGCGGTTACAATGTTTAGATAAGTATAATTTCCTTGTAACTGCAGATTCACTGTCGAAGAATCTAAACCAGGCTGAGTCAGACAGGACGCATTAGTTTTATTGGGTCTTAGATATAGATATGCCAAGGACACTGCGGTTGCCCATTGGGAAGGCTAGGTTTTTTGACGTTTAGTGAGTGCCAAGAGGACATGGTTAGGAAGCAGCTACTGGTGGAAGCAGGAAGCAGCACAGCTGTTAGACTGTTGTCTCATTCAGGCGAGAGTGAACCATTCACTGAATATACGCGGTTCTTTAGAATCTGGACAACCGTTGCGTCTTATCTTCCGTAACGATAGTTATCAGACGTGGAATTCAAAGCAGCTTGTAGTGAGGCTAAAGGGAAGATATGATGTAGCGACTCATGTTCCCCTTGATAATTTTGTCCATGAGTTTTACGCACATGCCCTCGACGTTGTGTGCCCGTTCACGCCAGCCGCTTTGGATACCGTTCGATTACATGCAGATTATAGTAGGTTCGTCGTGACGTGAAGGCGCGCTCGCATACTCCGAAAGACAAATCGACGGCATTGATAACATAGATATTTATCTGAGCGTTTTCCTTCTGCTCCGCTCAGACCAGTGTATCCTAACACTGGGGAAACGTCAGCCAAGTGCGAACGCCGGTTTGGATGCACACAACGTCCGCGACGACAGTGTCAGTTAAGACACATGACCCGCTCCACTACCGGAGTAAAGGGAGCGTGACGGGGCACCAAGTATTCTTTCTTGTTGGTTTGCAGCGAAGCTGACTACACGTTGCTCGCGTCGCTGGGAGACACGCGCATCATAAATTGAGAAGCAACGATATTCTTTGCAGCGCCGCAGCGTGGGAAATTGTAGCGGAGCGGACCATAAGGCGTCGTTCTGCTCCAGATGATTAGTGAAAAAGAATGGAACTAATCAACCGTCTTGTGTAAGCTGAAACGAGGCCTCATACGGTATTGTCTATGAGTCAACATTTATTATATTAGACGAAGATAGCTTTTAAATTGCGTGTTGGTGTTTTTTAGCTTTACAGTTAATATGTATCGGTATGTGATTTCTAAAAGAAAGCGATGAATTTATTAGGGCATGTTGTGAAGGTAGCTAAACGAGTTGTCCCATACCTATTGTTCGAGTGGAATTTCGCTTGTGAATAAAAGAAGACTAGTTTCAACTCTTCTAGGACATATATGTAGAATAACAACTTCAAAAAAGAAACAGTAAACATTGATAGAATATGGGCGAGAAAAATGAGCTCGCCAATTTAGTTCATGCAACTCGACCATTAAAAGGCAGCTGATCTACTTGGACGGAACTTTCCTGTGGTATCGAGCTATGCCAGCAGTAATCCTGAATGCATATATATCACGAATGCTGCTCAAGAAAAAAGTAGCAGTTTCGCTCGAAAAGCGAATCATTATTTGCGATAGCAAATTAGTAGACAGCTGTACGAAATGAAGATAGGAGCTTTATCGGCCGTATAGACTCGTAAACATTCGCATACTAACTAAATTAATAATCATTCGGTCACGAGACCACAGCCAAACATAAACAGATCTCACTCGATGAGCGTGGACACTCGCTGTCAAAACGCAAGCGTGAGGAAGACGGCAGCAGCAGCGAGCGAATTAACCTCCGTGCGGCTTCTAGCTTCAACGCGAACTAAGCAGCGAGAACACAGCGCACACGAAGCTATGAGCTTCGCGGCGCACGTAGGCTCTGTACTCATCGCAGATCACTTTCACGAGAGGGGCCGCGCGGCCGCGCCATGCTCAGCAGCCGCCGGAGTAGAACGCCCCCCTCCCTCCCATCCCCCAGTGCCTTGCGCGCGACGGAAGGTGGCGCGCTTCCTCCCCTCTTTCCTCCCTTGTGTGCGCGATATTGCGTCGCCATCGTCGGCTCACCCTCGCACGCTTTCACTCGCACGTACAGCATACGGCGCGTGGTGACGGTGTTATCACCCTTGGACTTTATACAGAACATTACGGCGACGCCTACGCCAACGCCTACGTTGACGGCAGAAATGCTCCTGGGGTGTCCATATAATTGCTGTCGCCACAAAAAAGTTTTATTGTTCACGGTGCCGATAACTGGACTGTATGGAATCAGAAGTCATTGGGGAAATAATTATTAAAGCTACAGGTCGCGTTCCCGACTGTAGCGTAAAATGCCGTGAGAATCGATCCGCAAGGTAATGCACAGATAAGTTTTATTCTCACCCCGTCCGCTGAGGTCCCCTGGACTCTACCAGGTGAAATAGTTAAGCGCTTCGCAGACCAATGCTATAATATGAATACGTGGCACACGAAATTAATCACTTATATATGTACTGTCTACCATGAGTTCTCTTTATTTGGCTGGGTTCATTCTCGACGCCAAACCAGAATTCGCCTCGCGCATCAGCTTCTGGCGGTGGCTGATAGCAGAGTAGGCATCTTAGCTGTTTTTAAGCCGTCATCATCTCACCAGTTGCCATGGCCGAGAAAGCTCCCACAATGAACGTCGTGACTTGTTGCTACAAACACAGCAACCACATAACCGGAGACCCAAGCCTGATCGTGCGGGCTCAGGAACTGCTAAGATGCAATCAAGTGCCAAGCAATTGCTCCTCTGCGCCTAACGACAACACTGTTCTCATCGCCGCCACCTCAACGGGGACACTACAAGCTATTCGAGCCCACAAAAAGGCTGGTCACTTTACGAAAGAGTCGTTCCGCAGTTCCGGGAAACATGCACTATACAATGTTATGGCATCTACAAGGTGATGCACACGATACGGATTTGTACCTCTAACCGTATGCACATTAAATGGTACTTTTCTAAAATACTGGTGGGAGAGGATTACCATAGTTGTTTAAAAAAGGGGTAATAATGTTTTCAGTCAATAGCTATCCTCTAAGCGCGTCAGTCAGCTGTTTGAGTGTAACCTATAAAATGGCTGTAAAATGTAATGACGCACTTTGTGAACACCAATGTGAACCCAAATTCTATCGCGGCGCAACGAACGACCTTACCAGAATACAAACTAAAATTCATGAATTCGTTTTCGATGACGATCGGAAGACATGGTGAAATACCAACCACATGAGCGCGCATCTTGCTGACTGATGACCTACGTCAAGGATCATAGCTTCCATGTTAAATTTGTAGCGATATCGAGGTCATTTCTTCACCGCACAGTGCCACAAGGAAGGGCACTCTGCATCACGCTGTTTTTGATCAAAAGCTTCATTTCAATAGGGGATGCACGAAATGTCAAGCTCCATCTCTTGATTTGCAGTAAAAGGTCACCCGCCACCTAGCCGAAGGCATGGCAAGACGAAATTGCTATCTCGACAGCATAGCTGTGCACGTAGCTGCTGCTTTCACCATTGTTTTGTGGAGTCCTCCAACTGCTGTTCGCTGCTATGTGCGAGACAAGGCGTTCGTGGCTAAGCGGGCAACCTGCTAGGCTTGTCTTTTTTTTTTGTGGAACAAGGCGTAGCGAAATGAGCGGATAAAATAAAATTCCACATGCTACACGGCGGCCTACGCTGACGATTCTTTCCATCTCGTTCCTTCGTGCCTGCTTGTTTACGGCAAAGCCAATAAATTTTCCCTCCACCCCAAATCCCTCTCCCGCTGAAAAAACACAGAAAAAGAAAGAATTATATATTTTTTTGCAACCCGCACAGTGACGCACCACGCGCATTCACACACATGGGCAACGCTTGCTTCTATACGAAAAACTGTTTGAGAACGCGAGCACCTATTTAGCTCGCCTATTCTTGCTCGATTTGTACATGAAGGCAGTGCTGTTTTGCATAGAACGCAATAAGAGATTTTTAAGGGTTTCAAACTTTCTAACGGCTAAAATAATATTTTCGCAACCGGAATGAGAACACCTGAGAGGTTGTGGGGGCACACATTTGGCCCCGAATATTTTTTGAATCTAAGTTTATATGAAGAAAGCCTCCTAGTAAACGTGACGTGCCATAAAATGTCATTTTGACTAGTACTGAAAAAAAAAAGAGAAGCTATGACAACTTGGCATAGACGTGGAGGCGGAGTACATCCAGCTCTGCGAAGAGCGGTTACGTTGTCGTCGCACATTGCTCTCGACATCCTTGCAACAGCTCGACGACGACATAGAAGTAGACAACGCACACGCGCTGTAACCTCAAGCTGCCACTGCTTCTCAAAGCGGGACGCTGTTGAATATCATATGCATTCGTTTTCCTTAATTCAGTCTCGAATTTTAATTACGGCATGTTTCTTAGTGTTTACCTCTGGTATTGAGATATCGTTCTGTATAATGTACTTGACCGCGCGTTTGCACGCTGCTTATGTTACTGCACTGTGCTTCAAGCCGGGGCCTGTGTAAACAGCGAAGCTCTCAGTACTTACGAACGCCTGAATCGCAAGTGCAGTGCGATAATTAAGCAGTGAACGGAACGCGAATGAGAGAGAAGAAGAAGCACAGCGGGCGCCATCATACTAAAACCTTAAGCGTACGCCGGTCAAAGGTAGAAAACAGCGCACACAACGAATTAAGTCTTGACCCTCAGCTTTCTGATCACGTTTGTCCTCCGTTTTTTTACGATACATGCAGGTGCAACAGGACTTGTACAATTTTTGTTCACACGCTCGCAGCAAGAACCGTATTCGAGTGGAGTGACCATAGCCAGTGGGTCAGAACGCAACGAACAGAAAAACGAAAAAAAAAAAACAACGATGTTTTTTATCGGAACGAAAATGTAACCGAAACGTCATTTATTACTTCGTTTCGGAAAGAAACCGAGGTGTTTTTTATCGGTTTTCGGTTCAGTGGGAAAGTTGGCAATCCGAAACAACCGACGTTAGGCAAACGTCAGCATTGGCGCGTATCTCAGGGCTCAGAGCTCGGCCTCTTTGCTCCGACGTGGGAGCGGCCTACTGCGCGCTAACGCTTGCCCCAAAGGACCACTATAAGGTTCATCTATCCATCTCTCTCTCTCTCTATCCATCTATCCAGTATTATAGGTGTTGTGTGGTAACTCTGGCAAGGATAGTGAGCGAGTGGGAATAGCGCGCGCTATAGCCGGTCGAGTGCTCCACTGCCGCTGGTTGCACTAGCAGATTGGCATGATAGCGAAACCCAGGGCTTGCGCACTGAAGAGCTTATCGGAATAATAGGAATAAAATACAGAACGCCGTCAAAAATGGGGTTGTCAAAAATTTTCAACGTTTCGGCTTCCACACGGAAGCCTTGTTCACTGAGCTGAGAGGCAAAAGAACCTCCTGCTTAAATCCGCGTCAATGATCGCTTCAGGCATCTTGCGCATGTTGGCAGGAGATTGCCATCGTTTCGATTAAGCGTGTGTGCGGTTGTTTGGATAGTCAGGGATTCCAGATACTGTCGCTTTGTCCAGTTCTTTTCTTGGGCGACGACTGAAGCTTGGCTCCAGGTGAAATCGTGCTGCTTGGCCACTGCGTGTCCGGCAAGCACACTGGAGGTGACTTTTTCCTTTTTCACATCGTTCATGTGCTCCCTTTAGGCGCCGCTCAAAATTGCCACTTTCACCAATATAGACATAACTGCAGTCCGCGCACGGCATCTTACATACAGCGCCATGAAACCTTTCCTTTCTTAGTTTGTCCTTCACGTTAACAAGCTCGTTTCGTAACTTGGGGCTTTATTTTCTTTTTGCTCCTCGGTTCATTTGGAAACTAAGTTCAAGGTCATAGAAAAATTTAAGCCGGCTCGGAGCAAATTTACCGCAGGCGGGGTTAAAGAAATTCACCCTGTGGTAGTTTGCTTATGCAAATGTTGGAATATAGCGCAATAGCGTGAAAAACAAGGAAGAAAAATTAAGATGAGGTTCAGTCGTCAATAATTCCTACAAAACCACACGAAAGAGACGTGTTAACAAATTTAGAATACTTAAAGGGCCTCTCACTAGACCACACAGTAAATTTTGTTTATACACTAGAACTTCTTACACGCCCTCTTACAACCGTGATACCACAAGAATTGTTCGAATTGGTTCAATAACAACTGAGACAGGCATATTTCCGTGCAGCTAACCCAACCGCCAACAAGGACACTCTCTCCACTTGTCTCATCGAGCCTCCACGAGCGAAATTCCTTCCCTGCGTTTTCCCATACCGGAGCTAGAGGATCGCGTGACGCATACATCACGGGCCCCGGCTTCCTTTTTCTTTTCTGGCATTTTTTTTTCTGTGCGGCGCTCACGTGACGGTCACGTGCGTGAGCTGTTGCGTTCGTCTCGTTTCGCGCAGCGCACGATTGTGCGTGCTGTGCACGAGAACACCTGGCTAGCGGCACAATTCAGTGGTACGCGAACACTGAGGAAGACGCGAGCGGATCACAGAGCACGATCACGCGCTGTAACACGGTGGAAAACGGCGACATAGTTTCGCTGTCAGCGCACGCGACTGTACGAGGTGGGAACACGCCGACGAAACGGAAGTACGTCTCTCTTGCTGCGGTGCGAAGTAAAACAAGAACACGCAGACATTCGGTTTGTGTGTTTTATTACTTCCATAATCTTTAATTCCTCTGTTTAAGCAACATATCACCCGAATAACAGATGGCGCCTTGAATACATTTCGAAGTGTCACGGGTAAGTTTGAGCGACGTCACAGCGTATACATGTCCGTAGGCGCACTTGCTGACATACGTCATTCTCCCGTCTTGGAGTGCGGTGGCCGCGAAGAGAAGAGCACACGGCGTTTGGTTTGAAAGTTCAGACCTTCCCGCGGCGCGTAGCGATGTCATACTTTGCATGATCATACTGTCACGATCGTTATCATGCAATGTATGCTCAGTGCTTGTCAGCTTGAACAATGGCCCGACCTGGTGAGGGGCCCTTTAATGGAATAACAAGACCCTTGTTGGCCACATTTTCCTAGTCTTTATTCAGCTGCACCCGCTGTGCAGGCTTAGCAGCTATGGCGTTGCACTGCTAAGCACGAGGTCGCGGGATCGAATCCCCGTCGCGCCGACCGCACTCAGATAAGGGCGAAAGGCAAGAATGCCGATGTGCCGTACATGGGTGCCCGTTAGAAACCCAGGTGGTCAATATTAATTTGTACGTCCCACAATGATGTGCCTCATAATTAGGTCGCGCGGTTGGCGCGTAAAACAGCGGCATTAACTTTAATTTATTCAGTGGCAAAATGTTCACAAAACGAGGTCGCTTAGCTGAGAAGCACAATTGTAGGGCCTAATTCGCCTGCTTTTGTTTCGAACTTATGACGCTCCGTTACATGTGCTCATTTGTTTGTTATTGATTGTTCGCATTTGTCTCCTGGCAGTTCTGATCCTTGAAGAACGTGAAGATGCAGCTGCGATGAGCGAAGGAGAGATCAAACCTGATTGTATGCTGTGGGTGAAACATGATTCAAGTAATCAAGCCATCAGCGGCTGCGAACAATACTTCAAACAACATTGCGCAGGAGAAGACTCATCTTACATTGGTAGTGGAACTCAATGCCAAAAAGAGGACTCTGCAGCTGGGGCGAACAAGCCCGGTGGCTCGTAGGCAAGGGGTGTACTTCAGTCATGGCTGAGCGTGAAAAGGTAATAGATATAGCACTGAGATTTTTCACTTGCTTTTGATGCAACCACAATAAAACTATTTTTTATTGAAATAATTAATAGTACAAGTTGGTGCTTTCATGGCGTCCACGGCTACTCCTTGTCACTTGGCAAAGGAAACAAATATGAGCAAAAAGAAGGAATAATATAACGAAATATGGCACTGAGCAGAACAGCAGGTGTATGAACACAATATAGTATAGCAGTACATGAATCACAGTTTTGGGCATGAGTTTAGCACACATAGGCATATATAAAGTCAAATATTTTGAATGGCCGTAGCCATGAACACAAGTAATTGCACATAGCGTAAGAAATACGGTCAGCAAATAAATAAGTTTTGAACACAGAAGATTTATATCACTCACTTAGCTTATTAGAACAAACTGAAATTGAATATTTGCCCATATGTTTGTATTTCCGAAAACATTTTTCAAAGCAAGAACTGCTCTTTTGTGAAGGCCCGCTGTTGGTGATGTAACAAGTATTTTTTTTACTGCGAATGGTCTTCGACATAAACGCAACAAATTTGCTTGCAATACCCTTCACGGTGAATCATATTTTGTCTACTCGAGGAGGATATGACGCACATATCCTCCTTCGGGTGCCTCAGTGAAGCGCCCGAAGATCAGGAGTGGGCCGTCGAGCGGGCCAGCGCCATTGCCGAGGATCTTAGAATGTTTTCCTCGGGCGATGGACCCCTGGCAGCCTAGCCCCGGGCACCAACAGCAATAACCGTTGGACAAATAAAGTTTATTTCTATCGTATCCTATACTATGACGCACATCTTCGCCTGGATGGCCACAGGAATACCACAGACTCGAAGAACGTTGTATCCTGTTTAAAAAGCGTCGCGTAAATGCAGTGCCAAGTCGCAGACAGGACAATAATATTTCAAATTTTCTGTTTTCTCTCAGATTTGACGGAATAAGTAGGTATATGCATGAGTCTATAAAGTAATGTAACGTAATTTGATTAAATTACCCTCCTCCCTAGCCATATGATTTTCTTTCGCTGGCTCTGCCTGATGATGTGACGTCGTGCTGTCTACTTCCGGTTGCCTTCGAGCCAGCGATCGAAACCTCTCCAGCCTCTCTGCCAGCCGCCTGGCCGTCGATACCCCGTGGGAGCTATCCAAGCAGCGTGCGTTGCGAGCGTTCTGTTGCAGCGCCGAGCGTGTCCGGTATTCCTGTAACCGCAGGCGAGTTGGGCGTTTTGGCGGACGGGCGGAGATGTAAAGTTGCTCCACACTACTACCGCTGTGATGAAGGGGCTTTCGCGTATACCTGAGTGGCCTGAAGGGCCTGCACACTGTAGCCACCTAGTGGCGCAGAGCTTAACAAGACAAACACAGGGCTACTATTTCTCTAGCCATGTGTAAAACATGTGTAAAACCCCGGAAGGGCTGTTGCCACCCTTCCGGGTGGTGCCCCAACGCCAACATCATCGGCCACACCTCCACGGGCGCTTGGACCGGGAGCGTGTACGACGCAACCAACGACGCCTCCAGCGACGCCAGCCCTCGAACGTCGAACGCCACTCCGACGCCGGCTACGGGACCCACACCACGCCACATCCGCACCGATCCAGACGTGAGCACGAACGCCAACCACTCTCAATAGAACGCTAGTGGCAGTGTTACCGGTTCGTGTGTACTGATAGTTTTTTGTATCTTGTGTGTTTTGTTAGGTTTGTGTGCTGTTGTTCGTGTCGCGTGGGTGGTATTAAATGTGCATCTGTGTGGGTACACCTGTCGCCTAGTCCATTCTTTCGGCCAGAGTGTTCTCCGGAGGAGATCCGTGACAGTTTTGATGTAGGCAGCTATTGGCATTCTAGGTCGTTTTGAAGCCTCAGCACTCCTTCAATTGTTGCGAAATGTAGCATACAATTTCAGTATTATTCGATAAATTGAACACGTTCCTTACAAAGTTAGTTCTTAAAGCTATTAGTAATATCGTGTGCTCCAATAATTAGGCCAAAGGATCATCGTCAGTGCAAATACACGTGTGAAGTTTCAGCTGCTAAAAAAACTAAAACACATTTTTGTTTTTTCTTGACATGGTTCGGAAGGCCTGGACAAGGAGGATGAATTTTTTCATGTGCCCCAGGGACCTTACAATTTTTTTTACGCGAGGCCTGGCTGCGCAGTCATCGCATTTGACTTAAGTGGAGTGATAAGTAAGTGTTAATTTTTACGAAGGGTACTCAAGTTTAAGTTGTATTCGTTGTTGAGTGAGTTTCGAATCGTTAAGATATGTGGAAGGAGTAGTTCAATTCGATTCACCTGAATTATACAGAGAAGAAACGTCTTTACGCTGGCGCTTTAAGCCGCGACGTAAGTGGAATGTTACAACAGCTGGCGGTTTGTCACTGCATGCATATACGTCATCCTTGGGTTTCTCGTATGTTTGAGTAAACCTGATATGTGCAGGCACATGGAAATGACAACGCATTAACTACGGCTACATGGTACTGAGGGCTGCCAGGATATAACTACAACGTAAATAATCTTCCGTTATTTCTCAGTAGAAAAAAAGACTTCGTTTCGCCGCAGGAAACACGCCCACGAATGTGTATTGAGATAGCCTAGAACGTAATTTTGCTTGCAGCACTTATCATAGAGCAGATATTGTTGAACGGTATGGTATTAGTGGCAAATATAGTTCGTAGTACTCGCGCCTGTAGTCTTCTACGTTATAGCTTGCAGGTAACACACTAGGTTGTGTTCATGCTTTCCGAGGAAACAACACACTTTTGGTATATCCACATCAGAACAAATAGGGTGCAAAACGAGCAATTTGGTCGTGTGAAAATGTTTCTTATATTAGAGAAGATGGGATTTTGCTAGTGACTGCCCTTTGCTGTTGATATTACTTGCTTTCCGAAAATGTTGTCGCTAAAGAAATAGGTCATACGAACCAGCGTGGTCCTTATTATTAAAATGGCCTTTACATGATTATAACGTAAAAAAATTAAGCTTAGATGAAGCGAATATTCGTCGGAGTAGCGTTGTGGCTATTGGGTTGCGCTGCAGAGCTCAAGTTTGTAAATTCTATGGCGGCAGCGGTGGTCCATTTAAATTGGGGTCTGCGCACTTTGTGTGAAACTCACCCGCCGGGATTTGTCACGACCATGATGGCATGACGTCATGACGACGACTGTATGATGCCCTCACGACAATGCCCTCACGACAAAGCCGTGAGGGCATTAGAATGCCGCAGTGATATATATATATATATATATATATATATATATATATATATATATATATATATATATATATGTATATGCGGCAACGCAGGAAGACTAAGGTCGGTGTTATCAGCCGGCGCTGTGGTGCCTGCTACGAGATACGACTAAAATAATGATAGGCGGAGCGCGCTCGATGCGCACGCACGGCATAAGGAGCCCGTTTCCAGAAGTCTCATACCCTGGTCCCCTTGTTCCGGCATTTCGCTACGACTACTCCGTTTCCAACAGTCGTGAGCCGGACGTGAGAATCGGAGCACCGATAAAGGACCAGTTCAGAATTGCCAGCTATGAAGCTCCGCCTGCAGCCATGGACCAGAAGGAACAAGAGTGGCACCCACCAAAGCTCGATAGCCGTTGGCATTTGCTGGTGTGGCCCTACCGTCCGGACAGCCCCATCGTGTAATTCGTGCTGAGACCCGCAGCTATACGTAAATTGCCTCTCGTTGCAGTTCTGGCGGTACCCGCTCCTCAAGCTACAAATTCCCATCGACGTCTTCTCTCGTCGTGGCTTTTTACCACCGCCAGTTCCCCACTAACTTCGCCACCACTACGCTGCACGCCACAGTATTCTTTACTGACTGACGCTTCTGCAGGAACGGCTCAGCTTAAGTCGTCCTCTTCCACATCGGCGCTTGGTAAGTGCTACGCCACTAGCCACCCATCTTCCACCGCATCTACCTCACAGGAGCCACTGGGGGGGGGGGTTGTGTGGGACAATATGACAACTGCGCTTCCCGCGTCTCGTTCGTCCCACTACAACACACAACCAACCGCCCCACTGCCTGCCCCATCAGCTGCACAACTGGCGAGCCCGCTACTTCCCGGCAAGGACCAACTTGCATCCGCGTCTGAGCATGCCAAAGAATGGGTGAGCACTCCACCCGAGTTGCACGGCCTCCCTAGTCTAAGCCGTGGAGATGATACAACCGCGAGACATGCCTTCGCGGCTGGCGGGACGCATATCCTTCTGACGCATAGCTTCTGTGCCAACGCTGCACTGAGGTTGGTCCTCTAGCTATCACGTGCACTGCACTTCCTAACTACGCCCATGTCCTTATCTTCTGCCCTCGCTCAGTGTACATTCAGTGTCTCAGCTTGCACGTCCCAAAGACACTACCTTGACGTTTACCCACAAAGATGCCTTTTCGACATACGGCACTCGGCATAGGAAAACTCCTACCCAGCGTGACGAAAAGCCCCACTGCTTGCTTGCTGCATCCTGCATCCATCCATCCATCCATCGCATCCATCCATGCATCCATCGCTGCATCCACTCAATTTTCCACAGGTGCGAGGCCAGACGCTGCTCACACATATTTTGAAAGCGCCCTATAGTGGATACTCTGGCCCAAGAGAATACCGATTCCAGCAACCCACCGCCCTCAGGCAACCTTCTGCCTGACAGTACCTCGCACCCACGGGACGTGGCAGCTCTCAAGGTCCGCCAGCCCACGGTCTGGCAGAAGAACATGCAGGTTTGGTTCGACCGGGTCGAA
This sequence comes from Dermacentor variabilis, assembly GCF_050947875.1. Taxonomy (NCBI): domain Eukaryota; kingdom Metazoa; phylum Arthropoda; class Arachnida; order Ixodida; family Ixodidae; genus Dermacentor; species Dermacentor variabilis. Next base: position 83,417,069 of record NC_134578.1, read on the forward strand.
GCCATGTTCCAACTGCACCACATCACCTCGGAGACTTATAGGTTTCGCCACTTACATTGCAGTCTGTCCCTTGTGGTGGCTCAAGAGTTGGCAGACGTCATGGCTGCAAGTTCAAGCAGAAGCGTCACCAGCAGCTCAAGCAGAACATTCCAGGTCGCACCACCACGTCTGAGTGCGCACACCTCCCGCACCTGCTCATCTCCGAGGAGCTTGTAGATCGCCTCCCTTCCCAGCTGTTCAAAAACATGCAGTAGCCTTAGGGATTAAGCAACGTAGACTGAAACGGTGCGCTGTTGAGCGGGAATATTACAGGGTACTTCACCCGCGTCTGCCTCCCCCAGCTTGCTGGTAGGGTCCGCGACGCGACATCTCCTTCGGTCGCTGCCATCTCTTCAACACCAGTCCCCAGTCATGTGCCATATAGAGTCCTGGATCGATCAGGTCGCTATTTCCATCGAAGACTTACGGATGTCCTCTAATAAGGGCGACTCCTCCCATCCTAGTCGCCGTTCCTCTTACCCGAGCGGTACCCGCTCGCGCAGTCCTGGAAGATGGGCTATTTGCCGATCTGTGCCCACCAGTGCAAGTCCCCACGCAAGTGGTCGGGAAACGCGCGTCGAATTGACTGACGGCGACATGTGGCCTCGCCTTGCAACCCAGCCGTCTTTTCTTTGTCACGGATCGCATTTCCGGCCAGCGATTCCTCGGAGACATGGGTGCACAGGTCAGTCTACTTCCTCAAAGATTGACCGCACATCTAGTCACCTGTACCTATGCTCCGTGCGGTGAACTCGTTCTCAATCGCCACGTATGGTCTTCGGTGTCTGACGCTCGACCGTGGCCTGCGGCTCAGGTTCAGGTAGGTCGTCATCGTAGCCGGCGTCAATCATCCCCGCCTCGGCTCCGTCTTCCTGACCAACTTCGACCTCGACGTTAGCATGCGCCACCATCCCCTGATTATTATCAAGATGCGCTTCTCAATTCGTGGTGTTCAGTCGGTCGTAACTCCCACTGACGTCCGCACGCTGATCACACCATGTCCGTGCACTAGAATCCTTGAAGACCTTCCCGAGGCCACGAGGTCCTGTAGTTTATATCCGCTAACCAAGCACAGCGTAACCCACCACCTCCTAACGCGTGGTCGATCCATCACAGCTCGTCCGCGCTGCCTCTTTGATGAGCGCCTGGCGATTGCTCAACGGGTATTCGAGCTGGGAATTATTCGGCCTTCGTCAAGCACATGGGCTTCCCCACTCCATCTGGTGCCCAAGAAGGAATCACGTCATTGGCACCCACATGGTGACTAGCGTGCACTCAACGCTCACACAGTCCACCGATAGCTTTCTCTTTCCACACATACGAAATTTTACAGGACGATTGAAACGACGCAAGATCTTTAGCAAAGGGGACCTTGTCAAGGCTTATCAGGAAATGCCCGTTGACCCTGCCGATATACCAAAGGCGGCCATTACTACCAGCTTTGACCTGTTCGCATGTCTCTTGGGCTCCCCAACACTGTTGAAACGTTCCGAAGATTCATTGCGGAGGGAACTCGCGGCCTTCCTGCTACATTTGCACATATCGACGACCTCCTCGTCACGAGTTAAACTTCACATGATCATGAGCGTCACCTTCGGGCAGTCCTCGAACGCATTCAACAATTTGGCCTGCTTTTCTATCCCCAAAAATGCGTCTTTGCGCCTTCCGAGCCCGAGTTACTCGGGCACCACACCTCGGCACTGGGAATTCTTCCGTTACCCTTTCACGTCCAGGCCGTCAAAGATTTCACAACGTCCAGAACCCTCCGACAGCTGCATGAATTCCTGGGCCTAGTGAATTTCTCACGCCGCCTGATTCTGCCCTACCCGGAGCTTCTGCACCCACTGACCGACCTTCGCACAACCAGGAGTCCTCATTTGCGATGTTCTGGTCTCTCGAAGGTTAAACAAGCCGTCACCGATTCAGTACTTCTCATCCACACAAGGCCTAAAGTGCCCACTAGCATCATGGTATATGCTTCAAGCATGACAATTGGGGCTGTTATAAAACAGAAAGTCAACTCCGAGTGCAATCCACTGGTTTCTTCTCTCGGAAGCTCCAACCTGCCAAGATTCACTGCAGAATTTTCGGACGTGAGAGCTACTCGTCATCTATTCCACAGTCTATTACTTCCGACACTTCTTGGAGGGTCAGTCATTTACGTTCGAACCGAAAACAAGCGTTTGGTGTGCGTCTTCCACATGAACTCTTCCAAGTACGTCAAGCGGGAACTTCGTCAAATTGCCTACATATCGGAGTTCACAACAAATACCCGACATATCAAAGGCAACGACAACGAGGCAGCTGACGCACTTCACGCATCACCTCCCTCGGCGCTTCTACATCTGCTGTGGACTGAGAACGTCTAGGTCGGTCGCAGATGGAAGACCCTGAGCTACAAGCACTGCGTGACCAATGCCGTCCCCTCCGTCTGCAACTCGTTCGTCCGCCGTTTGTACCTAGCTCACTCTGGGGCGTCATGTTAGCACCTGAACCTCACGTCTTCATTCCCACTGTCTTAGGTCGTGCGGCTTTCGTTTCCCTTCACGGCTGCCACCCAGCATACGAGCCAGGCCGCGCCTCGTCACAGAGCCACTCCTCGTCCATCCTGACCATTAACACCGATGTTCGCTAGTTGGCTCGCTCGTGCTTCGTTTGCCAGACCGCCAAAGTGACTCTCCACAGGAAGTCTCCCATGCAGTGTTTCTTGCCAACTGCACGTCCCTTTAATCACGTTCATCTTAGTTTGGTTGGATTGTTTTCTCCTTCTCACAACTGGCGGTACATTCTGACAATTATTGACCGCTTCACTCATTGGCCCGAAGCCGCGGCCATTTCAGACTTCACTGGAGGAACAGTGGCCAAAGCATTCGTTTCAGCATGGGTTTCCTACTTCAGACGTCCCAAGATTGTTACAAGTGGTCGCGGCCGGCAATATATATATATATATATATATATATATATATATATATATATATATATATATATATATATATATATATATATATATATATATATGTTCATGACCGCACAAAGCCAACAGACAATGAAGCCAAGGAAATCAGGGAAATCAGTAGTGATTTAAAGTTGGGCTGTAGCAAATAATGAAGAAAAGGGAAATGAAAGTGGACGAAAATGCAATTTGCTACTGGTGGGAGCCGAACCCCCAACCTCCACATGACGTCTGCGTGGCACTACGAATTGTGCTAAGATGACGGCTATTAATCCACCCACTAACCTGAATATTTGTTTACTAGAGCTAGGCTGGGCGTTTTAGCTGGTGCCAGTCAGAACCGTGGTGGACGGATTTTGAACACCCGTTTATTTCCTATGGCACCTCGTAACACGTGAATTGAGGAGAGCAGGCACGTGGCTAAAACGCCCGTATATTTTTTCTTGCGAAATATTCCGCTGCATCACGGCCAGGTTGTTGCGCAAAGGCGCCAGTTTACGAGTGATCGCATGGGCAGAATGACTTCTCTTCAGTGATTAAAAGTAATTCCGAAAACATGTCTTGCTTCAACGTACTGGGCTCCTTGTCAGCTTGTTTTTGATGCCTACTCAACAAAACGCGACAGACTGTGTGAAACGAACCGGCCGCCACGGTGCGCTGAAGCAAAGGCTAGGTGTTGTCAGCTGGACTGCACAGTGTTTTAGACCATATCGCGTTTAATAGTCGGCGTTCAGGAGGAGCAATGATCGGCAATTTTTGCAAGGCTAGGTACGTTTGCAGCCAACATCAATTTTCCTCCTCCCGCTTAGGCAACCTGCAAATTCCTTTGTCAATTTATCTAAAGCTGTTTAAAATTTCGCCAGTATCGACAAGTTGGCATCCGTTCAAGGCGACCGTGCGAGGAAGTGGAAGAACTTATCTTAACTAGCAAAAACAAGCTGGTGGCTGCTGATGAGCTTGAACGCACAAGCGCAATGTCTTTTTCATGCACCTGGTAACTTGGAAGGCGCACCGGAAGGCACAGCATCTTTTGTGTTCATTTCTCTGCAGCACAATATGTGCTCGCGACCACGATACGGAACTGTAGTTGTAAACAAGAAGTTATTAAGGCATTAGCTTCGCTTACCTTCTTGCTCAGTTTTAGGCCATTGGCGCCGTTCGCAGCAGTGGGTCGATGCCTGAGATGGTCCAGATCATAATGTTTCATTTAATTGTTACAAGAAGGAACTTTGGCGCTAGTGTCTGTGGGAGCTGCAATCGGGTGGTTCGGCCGGCATGGGAATATTAGGAAGGCCATGTATTTGCTTGAACTTCGTTCTCCTTGCTTTAAACTGCTCCGTGACTTTGCAAACCCATAATTTTCAACGAAGTACTGTGTGGTGTAACAAAACAAACAATCTATATTAAAATTGTCTGATGCCAGGATTCGAACATAGGACCTCAACTACAGAGGTCCGATATTGAAACCATTACGTCACGAACGCATGCGCCTGAGAGGGTCACAGAGTGCCCTTATGAATTTCTCGTGGGCAAGTCAGCGCGCTGAGACACTTGGTGCGTTTCGATTTGGCCCCCTCCACAGGCTGAACCACCGTGATTAGTAGTTATGGTTTGTGTTATCAGAGCCTTCTGCACTTAAGGAGTATTGACATTTATAACAGTGAAGGTAGGTAAAGCCTAATAAACGAAGGCGCAAGGACGTCTGAAGCCAAGGACACGA